>NW_008591573.1:0-500 GCF_000691845.1 Merops nubicus | reverse complement strand
GAAGTGGTTATAATAACTGAAAAGATGGGGAAAGGTGAAAACAAAGAGCATTCAGCTCACTATTCAACACATAAATAAATAAATAAATAAATAAATCAAACAGAGTACCTGTCTAGCTCTGAGAATACCAAATACAGTCAGCTGAGCACCAGCCACAGAAGGGTCGTTTTGCCATTTCCAGCTACTCAGTTTAAGTAAGAGTCACTTCAAGAGAATTTGCCACTTCTTTAGATCACTCCTGCAGGTACCTGACAGTTTCTCAGCTTCTCTCAGATGCTTAAAAGACCATTATCAAAATCAATGGCAACAAATGAAGGCTGAGGCTTAAGCCAATAGATGGTTTAATGGTTAAATGAGCCTTTTACTTTCATTCTAAGAGTTTATCATTTTAAACTAAGCAGCTTGAAAATTATTTATAAGGGCAGATTATTTTTAAAGTACTGTAAACCAATTTCCTTTGACAGAAGACGAAACTGGAGTTGACTTGGGAAAAAATAAAA
>NW_008591572.1:81192-125560 GCF_000691845.1 Merops nubicus | reverse complement strand
CCCGGGCACCTGCTCCGAGACGGGACGGACGGGTCAGCCCTTTGCTGGGACATCCCTCCACCAGCGGCCGGGACAAGCTGCCCCTGCTGCCCGTGTCCCCGTGGAAAAGGGACTCGCTTCCCCGGCGTTTGCGTGGCCTCTCCGCGTCCCGTCAACGGGACATCACTTGGATGTGGTGGGGGAGAGGCGGAGAGGTCACCACGCCTGGTGCCTGTTCCTGCCTGGAGATGGCCACAAGCCCTCCAGAGTGCACTGTGAAAAGCTAGCCAGGCCACACCTGAAGTACCAGACTTCACTGGGCAAAACCTATTTCTCTTAGAAGGCAGATACTCAAGTGCTGGAAAAAGCAGTAAAGGAGAACAGCTTCCCTCACTGCGGGTGGCGGGGCAGAATCCTCACATGCACTGAAGCCACATACCAGCTCGGCTGTTCTAATGTGTTTAGCTTTCTGGCTAAGTAGAAGCCCAACTTCAGTTTCAAATGACCTTTAGTATATGCCTATTATATCATGGTAAAGTGATTTTCTGAACGTCTGGGATTTTTGTCTGCTAGCGACCTTTAGAAGGTACCAGACTAGTGGTTACTCAGCTGTGTTCCTAGTTCAGTCACAGGCAAGCAGTTTTTAGTATTAAGGGTTTTTACTTTTCAGCTATGAATTCCATTTGTAGCACTCATTCTAACCATTAATGTTCCATAAAGCTTAAGGTTGGTTTTGGCTGCCTGCATTGCCCTACTGAAGAGAGTGTGTGTCACATAGTTAGGCTTATGTACCTAGTTTAGGAATTTTTTATGGATTTATTCCTTTTAAAATAATAAATAAATGATGTAATACAGGACTGTGCAAGTAGGTCTTACTGTTAACTCCATCTGAAGGTCATGAGCAGTCCAGGGCAACGGTGACAGAGCTTAATTAATACATCTATGTTACTGACTTTCTGATTATTCTGAATTATAGTAGTGGTTTCTACACTTTCTTCATGTTCTCTATTGCCTTCTTCATCTTCCTCATCTCCGCCTCTTCAGGACTCCTCACCAGGCTCTTCCCACTTCTCTTGCTGCTGTGCTGCATCTCTGTGGTCCCGTTGTCCTGCAGTTTGTCACAAATGCTGTCCCTGATCACTGCATCTATTCTTTCCTGTGGGCACTTTGCCTGAAACTTCGGATTTCATGGTCTGGGGATGCACATGTACAAACGAGTGACTAGAGCTTTGGTGTTCTGCTGCCTCAGACCTCATCTGATGGGGAAATCCACCAATGCAACTAGTTTTGAACAGGCTGTTTTAAGAGAAATGGTCCAAATCAGTGCCCCATCTGAGTGCCAACTTACAACCTTCCTGACATGAGCTTACAAAGCACCCCGTGCGTTCGGGGTGGTTGTAAACAGAAATAGAAATACACGACTTCCTTCAAGGATGGCTGTGGCAGTTTTGGTTTAGTATTTCAAAGTTGTCGCTGCAGGCTGCTTGTGCTGAAGCCAGAGGCAGAGCTTTTATTGATTTCAACGAGGATGACGTCAGTACCAGGTTCCTTAGGCTATTTGAAACTATACAAATATTTGGATGGAAAATATAGGCAAGAACTTGAATAACATTTCCACTCGGAGTCGTGGCTAGGCAGATGGTGTGCTGAATTCTGTGATATACTTTAATATGACATTTATGTAAGAAGAGATATTTTATAAATTAAAACTTTTGAAGGCCACTGCAGTCTTGCACTGAGGCTACAGCTTGGAGTGCTGAGTGTTCTCCTCTCCCTGCTGCTGTTATCCACGAGAGACTGGAGCTTTCCCAAATGGAGACACTTCTCCAGTTCTCCCTTGAAAAAAAAAAAAAAGTGTTTAAAAAGCAGCCTCTCAACATGAGCCTTTAATGTTCATTTCAAAGGCTGGGATTTGAAACTGAAACGAGGTTTGGCTTCCAGTGTATTGCCACCAGGGCTGAAATTACATTGCCACAGCTAAGGAAGGTCGTTTTTATTCAGTCAGTTCGCTCTTCATCAGAGGTAGTGAACTGGGGTGGGGCCATTACTGAGCCATTAGGGCTCTGTCATGTAACTCTGCTATCCTGCCATAAGAAGGGTGAGGGCACGTTGGTTTGTGCTTTGGGATGTAGCACAGACACAATGTCAGCTCTCAAAGGTCTGCAAAACTGAGTTTTTTGCAGCACGTTTCACCAGGGCTGGATTTTTTCCTGCTGCTGTGAAGTTTCCCATCTCACAGAAAATCAAATGCAATTTGATTGGAAGTACTTATTCATCTTCATTTGCCTTCTGTTCATAAAGGTTAGCATCATTTTAGACTTGATTATGAGATCTCTGCAAGAAACCTCATTTTTTTTTGTACATCAGTTTGCCTTTAAAAAGTAGAAACCATTAAGGAACACAGAGAAAGAGTCAGATCCCTCTCCATGGCAGTCATCCTGTCATTCTGCTGCCTTCTTTGATTCTGACAAAGCCCCTGAGGGTAACAGGACATGTCTGATGTAGCCTGGTCCTCATGCACTCAGTTCAGGAGTTGGAGCCTTTTGGAAACTGAAACTCACAGTGGTCCTGCCCATATTTAAAATGCATTTAGTGTAGTTAGAATATATGCAGTATATTTAAAATATATCTAAAATGTCAAGATCTTCTCAAGATTCTCTTCATTGCCAGGCAGTGAAGCACAGTATAAATTTGAAAGATTTTTCTAGTCTATGACATTTCATGACCTTTCTTGTACTATGTATGGCTTACATGGTTTTCTTCATCTGTGCAGCTCCTATCATTAATATTCAAGTAAACGTGCCTCAATCCTTTATTTTTACTGCTGGTAGAAATATGCAGTTGCATTAATAAAAGATACACAGAAGAGCTGGTGAATATGAACCAAATAAAATGTCAGTCTTGTCATGGTAGAGCGTAGTCCCAATCAACCTCAGCAGGGACAGTTTATATTGATAACGGTTTATATGACATTTATATTAAGCATTTTGTGAAAGGTTAGACTCTGGCTTGGCAGCTGAGCAAGGATTTGAGGGTTTACATGTCTGAGGAGGAAGTCCATACAATGTTAAAATGGCTGCTTAAGAGTAAATTGTGTATTAGCAACAGAACAAGCAGCATCAAAAATCTGACTCAAATCCCTCTGTTTCAGAAGAAACGTTTCAGCAAGAAGTAGAAGACATCACATGAGCATTTCTTCTTGATGTTCCATGCATATTTTTGTGGAGATGTTTAAATTGCTACTTCAGTGTCTCAAAATCGAGCTGTTTTCAGACACATACTTGAAGGACTATTTCATAACTGGCTCCCTTCTCATCTTTTCACATAACTAAAGTCATAGTAAAGTTTATATTTTATTTATGAATAATTTGAGAAGCAAGGTCCACAAGAATTTTGGCTGTAAGTAAACATTCCTCTATTAATATGGATAAGGATAAATATAAAATAATGCTCGTATTTCTGGGGCTTTTTAGGAAATTTGATCAGTCAGCTCTGTTGTGTGCTCTTTGAATGGTTATATTAATTCACCACTACAATATCTGAGAGTCTTGAAGTTATTTATTATACATTTTATTATGAACAACCCTCTGTGGTAAGGGAGAATTAGCCATGTTTTCAGACTGGACTTAATGAAGTGCAGGGTAGCAGAGGTGCCCACTGTAACTCAGTAAGTCTTTAGCTGAGTGCTAGAAATTTAATTTTGCTTTTTCCAAGCTGTTCTTTGCTTCATATTTGGCCCAGTTTGGGTGAGCAGTTGCTTTTTATGAGCAAGTCTGTGGTTTGAGAACAAGACTGAGGCCCAGACCTGACCACTGCTTGCTTGAAACCACACAAGGGTTCCAAATTTCAGTGGAGGCTGCATCCCAGAAAGTGTCCAGCCCTGTGGCCACAATCTCTGCCTCTTTGAATTTCCTCAGCAATACAAACCCCTGCAGTAGGTATCACATTATGATGTAGACACCACATTCTGTACTATATAATTTCTTTGTCTTTTCCTCCCTTATTTAAACAATTTAGAGAGAGAGAACTGACATTATCCATGCCTAATTCCCTTTCACACATCTTACATGTTGTAAGTAATGATAATGTTTAAATCCAGGCTGTAATTAACTCAGTGGTAATGGGTGGGACACAAAATGCAAGCCACAATTTAGAGGCATGTTCTGTAGGCGTTCGTACGACGGATTCAGTCATAGCAGAGGTCAGACCACGGCTCAGAGAATAGAGGGTGCTCAGGGAACATAAATCACTGAGTGAGTTTTCCCCCTTTTCCATGCACGTGGCTGTGGCAGAGCTGTCAGGCAGTGCTCACACCCCCCGTGGTTTGCATGGGTAGGTGTGTGGGGATTGTATTGAGCTGACAAATCTGAGAGCCTTTGGATTGCCCTTAATTGACAGTCTGGCCCCGTGAAAAAGAGGTGAAGCTGTATTTATCCTGACTGTGTGTTCACGTGTGAGCATTTCCGAAAGGCTTTAAACCCAAGCCTTTTATCTTAAAAGTGTGAAACATATTCCTGTTTTCAAGGACAGGAGTGGAAATGAATTCCCTTTTTATACCAGCAGGATGATTGTGAATCATGTGGAATGTTCCCTTTTTTCCACGCCAGCGACGCTCCTTTATCTCAGGATGATTTTTGTACCACGTCCAAAATAAACAGTTCTTAGTGCTTGCACAAGGTGTATTTGACAAGGAGGCTTTTGTGATCATCCCCTGTTTCTTAGGCAAGCAGTTGCCCTGCTTATGTATTTACAGCACTGTTTACATTGTTATAAACTGTGGAAAAATTCCCTTTTAAAACATGTGTCTTAGTTCAAAACCAGAAGCCTTATGGAAAGCTCAGTCTGTCAAGTAAAAAAATTATTAAATTCTGAATAAGGTGAGCCCTGAGACAGGAAAGAAACAGAGGTTAGGAGGAGACTGTTGTTCTGCCTGATGAGTGCTACAGCAGGATGCTGGGGAGGCCACAGCTGTATGTGGGTCCAGGGAGGGCACAGAGCATCTTCAGATGATAAGTCCAGCTGTTGCCATGACCTCTGGCTCTGGAAGTTTCTGAATCACTGATTGCCAGAAGCTAGGAGAGAATCAAACAGACATTGTCATTATCTCTGCAAGATGAGTATCCCCAGCTGATTGCTCTTAGAGACAGGATTCTGGGCTTGATGACCTTTAATTTGATCCTAATTGAGCTTCTGGCTGCTGCTTTTTTTTTTTGGATAGTCAAGGTATTTTGGAAAATGGTGGTGGCTTAAGGAAACCTTTTCAGTTTAGGGCTCTTGGATTTTCTGTAGAATTTGTGTTGCTTTAAAAGACAAGTTTTTAAAAAGGAAGTTCCAGTATTTGGAAACGTTCAGCATAGGATTCAGGGTTATTTTCTTATTTCGTGTTGGGAAGGAGGTTGAGATAAAATGAAGCCACAGGTAGAGAGGTGTAACAGGCCTTTGTGAGGTTAAAGCAGGGGCACGACAACATTTCCCTGGTGAAAAAAAAGCAAGTATGGTGAGTTTGTGGAATGGGATGCTTGAAAAAAATTGTTTGCTTTAGAAAATGAATAATAATGTGTTAGTAATAATGTATGTGATTTTAAATACTATATTAAAAATAAGTTGAATCCTTTTTAAAATAAACATTGTATGATCAGGTTAGGGATAAGCAGCAACCTGGGTATGCAGGTTGTGCTCTGCTCTTTGGTGGAGGAGGCTGAGAGTTGCTCCTGGTTTGTACTCCTCATCCAACTCTGTTTGGGAGCTAAATGAGAACTCTGAAAAGTTCTGTGCTTTAAGTGTTAAAAGGTTTCATATGGGAGGATTTTACATCAGTGTTGTGCTTGGTGTATTGTGACTGTTTATCCCAGCCTGTACAGGATGTGCAGGAGCTCACAGTGACATTTTGCTTGGAACATGGCAGGTTCTATGTGTGATAGAAACTAAAGATATCTGTAGGGAACTTCTCCTATCAGTAAAGTGTGTATGCAGCTAGAAATCTCACTTCAAAACCCAACTGTTTCTGTTTCAGGGATCTTATCTCAGTGACACTCATGCCAGAGAAGTTCTAGAATCAGGGAACTGTTAAGCCCATGTGGAAACCTCTTGGTGCAAGTAAAAGTTTTGATTAATACCAATGATCAAAAATCTGAAGAATTTAGTCCCCATTGAATTAGTCAGTGGATTAATAAGTCATATGCTAAGAAGGTTGTGCTAAGTCAAGCCATTTTTTTTTCATTAATATACATAAATATTTACTCTTCATTCAAAATGGTGCAAGTGATGGGAGTTGTGTGTGTGCTAGAGACCAGTCAGCTTAGAAAAAGAAAAAAGGTACATCTTGGCTATTAAACAAACCCAGTTTTGCTGTGAAGAGACAAAAGGTACCTTTTTTTAAACATGAAGAGGTTTTGTTTGGTTTTTTTTCTCCTTAAATAAAAAAAAAAAAGGACACCTTTGAAGATATGAAGACTCTTCGTCGTTGCATGGGCAGAGCCTTTTGGGAGCCCTAGATTTCTTTAGGAGTCATTGCTGAGTAGGTACAGAGACCTCCAAGGCCTCTCCACTCTGGCTGTTGTATAAAACTTCCTAATTGTGCAATGATGTGGAATGTCAGGAGCTTTTAAAATCTGGATTTGTGCTCTGAACACCACAGAACTCGAGGGTAGCCCTACTGTGCAAGAGCCATTCCAATTACATTGTTAAATATTAATATTCATAGCCATCCTGCTCTAATGAAAAACATTTTGTGTAGCTCATAACTGTGTCAGTTTTAACTGTTTTCTTGGGGTTTTCTTTCAAATGTCTTGATCTAGGCAGCTTTAATCTCCTTTCCTTTTTTTTTTTTCCCCCTCCTTTGTGGTTTTGCAATATTAAGTATGCCCTGAAATTTTATTAACATTTTAGACGTTGAGTTTAAAAGTAGAGTTGGTGTTTTTGAGATCTTTTATGAGCTTTGACAAAGGTTCCAAAATGAAGAAAAATTGTATCTTTTTATTTTGGCAAGCTCTGCTACATTTGCCAGTGACAGAATGTGAGCCTCTTGGCAAAACAGTTTTTAATATGAATACTAGATCTGACTGAAAAAAGAAAAGCAGAATTTTCTGCAAACTCCTTGAAATGTCAAATTTGTTGTCATTGTAAAAGTTGGAAACGGATCATTATAAGGAAATACTGTCCACAGTTTGGTTTTTTTTTTTTTTTACAGTTTCTAAATGCAAAATGTAAATGCTCTGTACATATTTTTCTTAAAAGTGTGTTTAAATATTTACATTTTAATTTCTAAAATGACTAATTTTGATAATGAAAATATTTTGTTAACGAAGATGCCACGTTACCTGAAAAATGAGCAAAGTAATGATAATGATACAGCAAATCCTGTATTTTAGTTAAAACAGGGACAATTTCCAAAGACATTAGTATAAGAATAGTCTCCACTTTTTTAATCACATCTAATAATGTAAAGGATGAGTTGCCAAGAGCTTGAAGCAAACTGTTTCCTATTTGTTTGGGTTTTCAGGAGGAGTTTCTCATGAGGCTGCAACGTCAGATTTCAGAGAAGATGGTTTGGAGCCAAGGACCAGCGTGGATATCCAGGTAAGTCAAGTCTGAAATGAGAAGAAGATGGCTAATTTTCCCTCTCCAGTGCGTGTGTATGCCTGTGAGTAGGATTGGCAGCTTTGATAATGAGGGGGATGGAGGTTTCTGCCCTAGGAAATGCTGTGGGTGTTACATGGAGGGGAGAAGGAAACAAATGGAGGCTCCAGAGGGAGCAGTTGACATCTAGGTGGTGAGAAGACTCCTGTGGAGAACAAAGCTGGTCCCACGCGGGAGCTGTGGTGTGTTTGTGTCCTCGGAGATCTGTATTTGTACCTGGGCTCAGGGGAACCCCCAAGGTCACAAGCTATTTAAGGTTACTCTTTCTCACTTGCTTTTCATATTTGTACAAGTTAATCTCCTACAGTGTGTTCTCAAACCTAGTACGTGCACAGAGGAGCAGAGACAGGGCCTGAAGCAGGGTGAGATAACAGACAGCTATGGAGAACCCAGCCAGAAGGGTCAGAAACAGAGCTGTGGTCCATAACCAAACGTGCCAGGCTCCCAGGTTCACTGTGTGGCTCCTTTGGACCCAGCCTTCCCCCAGAAAAAGAGCTGGGGAGGGGAGCAGGAATCAGTTTAATGTCATGTGACTTTTTTTTTTTTTTAAAAACAAAAGGTGTTGATGTAGCTAGCTCCAGAATTTCTCAGAACTGTTCCAGCTCTATACCCCTCTGTGAAAATTTCCATTGACATTGCAGTGGGAATAAAATTTTGAAGATGGTCTGAATGGTTCCACAGGTATTGCTTCTCTTCTCCCTTCTCTTTCACTGCAGCTCATGCTTTTCACTGTGGAGCTGAACTAGGAGGCTGAGAGCTTAGCTGTTTATTTAGGATCAAGGCTTTCTCCTGAACTGCAAAGCAGAGAATCCTGCTAAACATCAGGAGAAGATCTGACTAGTAACTAGTATGGAGTGCTCTATGATTGGTAACAAATCCCTCTCTGCTCACTGCTGCAGGCTATTTTAGGAAGATTGTTTTCAATATAATGGCTTATGCTGCGTGTTTGTACATTGCTGTATAACAATGAGGACATTATGAGATTGTTCCCATACCTACTCTTAGTGTTCTGCTAATTCATTTTCCATTAGGCAGCACTTATAAAGACTACAGCAAGGTTTTTCCATACTCCAGTTAAAATAACTGCTTTGTGTAAAAGGACCTTGTGCCATGAAGTCAGGGAGACTTCACCTACAGTACTTAGGGCCAGTGCAAAACCTTCTTACCACTTGTGAGCTATGACTGTGCCTGCACCCAGCATCCTGAATATTCAAAAATTTGCTGTGAGGACCTTCTTTGTCACTGAAACAGCTGTATTTTGGGGATGGGAAGTGCTTTTCCTACCCAGTCTGTTTGATCATCAGGACTGTAGCTGAGACATTGTGGGAAGAGCTGGCTGGTTGTGTCTCCCTGAGACATGTTTATCTAAGACACTGGTTGCTCTGCACTGTCTGGCTATGTGCAGAGTGGATATGTGCTGCCACAGCCCCAGGTAACTCAAGCTCCAAAGCCTGTCCCTTTACCCCAGTCTCAGAAGACTGATTTATTTGGTTCTGAAGGCAGACATTACTAAAAGATGTGAGTTTTATCCTGCAATAGCTTTATGCCTTCCAATATACTTTTTTCATTAGCCACTGTGGAAATGGACTTTTTTTTTTTTTCTCCTGTATATAAAGACAAATTCAGGAATGTTTGTAAAGAAAACTGGGCTGACTGGTGAAAAATAATGAAAAAATCACAGTATAGGTAGTTGGTTTATAGATTATTGAAGCTTGATGAAGTAGGCTCTAGTGACTGATTTAAGTCATTGAATAACAAGATAGAAAATAATGGAAAAAGCCAAGGGTAGCAGCTTTGATGGCAGAGTTAAATGATTTATCTGACTATAGTTATTCTAAAGGCAAAGGTTAGTGTACTGAACTGGTGTTAGGAATTATTCAGGAGGCATTCAAAGCTCTTTCAAGTTGCTGAAATGTGTTTAAGTTGTACGTTTGCCATTCCCTTGGTATTAGCCTCAGTTATCACATGAAAGTACAGTATTGACCTCTCCTGTGTAAAGTCAGCACATATGCAATTATCAGGAATTGCTTGAAGAGAAACAGATTGAAATAGGATGACACCATTCAGGCCAATGGCAAAAGTAAGGGTAAAGCTGGAGGTAATAGTGGTAAGGGTGTAGTTTTGGTTTGGTTTTTGTTTTGGTGGTGTTTTGTTTTTTTTTTAATGTAGTTAAAAACTGATTCACACTTTCATATTTTTCCAAACATTTGGATATCATTCCTTCTAGCCCCAGCTGCTAAATTATCTATGATGTAGGCAACAGTATTGCAGCTAGCAGTAGTTTGGATGTCTAATGGGACAAACCCCCATTTTTCTCCTCCTTGCCCTCCTTTACTTGCCTGTATAGCCTGCTTGTCGTGCACTTTTTCATACTGCCCATGTCAATTCTCTCCCTGTTGTTCTTCTTTTGTTCCTTCTTTCATTTCCCTGTCCTCTCCTTATTTTCTCATCTCACACTGCCTACCAGTGTGACTACCATTCTGTATCTGTCCAACCCACGGCATCTGGTTTTACTTGGCTGTCCTTGGCAGGCCTTTTACATTGCTCAAGGGGTTGGCTTCTTACTGGAATATACACCCTTCTGGGGCCTTGGCTGGGAAATGTTAAAGCTCAGACTGTGTCTGCACGCTGTTGGTGGCATTGTGCAGAAGTCTCTGCTCTCTGCAGTCAAGTCTGTCGCGAGGAGAAAGACCATGTCTGGTCTCAAACACAAGATCTCTGCACAGGAGGGTGATGCCAGAGTGACCTGGGAAAAAAAAGGAGAGCAGAGATGGCTGGAAGATGTGGTCTTTAAAAGTTGTGAACCCATGGAGAAAACTTTAAAATATTAAAATGGAGAGGGAAGGAGGCAGGTGCTGTGTTGGGGAAGCTGCTTCTCCTCTTCGGTTGGAAGGAGTGCCCCACATGGGGCAGAACAAGGGGAGAGGGTGTGAACTACTCAACCTAACTGAGAAGAAAAACTATTTTTCAAGTCATAAGATCTGAGGAGAGAGCTACACCTCCAGTGAATATAAATTGCTTAAATGCCACTGGGTTCTGCACAGCAGAACTCAAGCTGCTTTTGTTGAAAACAGTGCTTGCATTCCTGAAAATACACAAAAACTGACTGAAGTTGATGATGGGCCAGGAGGGAGGGAGGTAGGAGACTGGCAGTTTTCTTGAAATGTGTGGACACATTGATGCCTCTCACCTGCTGCTGGAAGGTAGCAGCTTGCTGGGAGTAATAATGAAGGGAACTGATTATAGAACTAACACAGAACTCAGCCTTGTGCTTTCCTAGCAAGAAATACTGTTACATGCAGCATATTTCTGTTTAGCATTGATTTATCTGGGAGATAAATCAGCTTCTTTCATTATTATTTGCTGTTGATTTGTTTCCTGTGGCTCTACTCCTTGACTGTTATTTTCCCATAACATTTTCCCAGCATGCCTTCAGAAATATCAGGAACACAGACAATTCAGAAAAGTTCCAACTAAATAGTCCACAAAGTCCTTGCAGATCTTGTGCAATGTTTCCCCGGGTCTTTCCCAGCTGTTTTTTAAGCATTGATCTAATATTTCCCCCATGAGCAGTTAGCATTTTTGTGACATTAAGCATAGTGGGGAGGTTGTGTTTTCACATCTGAATAAAGTGACTGCTCTGATTTGTTTCAGAAGTGCTCAGTGTTCCTCCTTGCCAAGAACTGCTGCTCCAGAGTGCTTAAGGGTTTGGTTTCTTATGCTCTTTTGGGGTTGTCTGTGACTTCTCCAAAGGAAATATGGTACAATTCAAACTACTCAAAATCCATAGCACGTGACACTTTGGTTTTCTGCTGGCATCAACAGGCTTTGGATCAGGCTTTTAATAATCTAATATTTAAGCAGATTACCTGAAATATTTTTCAATACACCTAGGTGCTAAAGAAGAGCTATGTATGCATACACCTACAGCATGGAGAGTTTAGGTCCTATGATATGTACAGTCATGCAGATCTCACCTGCCTCATGAAACAGTTTGCATTCACTTCACCAACAGCTCTTTTCAGTTTTCTTCCCTGTAGGTTGTTTCTAAACAACATATCCAAAGGAGGACTGATGAGACCTAATAAGCACAGGTTTTGTTGTTGTTTGTTTTAGTGCTAATTGTTTCATTATGGCTCCAATCCTGAGTTGTAGCATTGTAATCATGAAGTTCATCATCTGTTTATTTGAAACCTGTGACTTTGGGAAGCATAAGAATTATTATGCAGAATCAGGCCTCTAATTAAACTGATAACATCTTGATAATGCATAGTTGCTTTAGCAGGGCAGGCAAAACCCATGGGGTAATGTGGAAAGCCTGTTGTCTTTTAAGGACAAAACATTTCTGGAAAGTCTTGCAGGCTCTTCAGGTTCATTTCTTTGTGACTGTAATTGGTAGAAAACAATCTATATCATTTCTATAGAGCTAGGATATGTCATAAAAACATGCCAGTTAGATCTCCATATGGTCTTAATGCAACATTGGAAGAACTCTCTCAGTGGTAGCAAGAGGAAAAAAACTCTTACTACATCGTTATCAGTCTAAATACCCAGGACATGGGATGTTTTGTAAATCCAAATTATGTTTAAATGCTGTATTTACAGTATTTCTTTTACCTGGGAACCCACTGATAAAATCAGGCTCCTTGGCACACTTTATTGCTGCCTCTGGGTTTGTTGTGTCAGGGGTTCAGGCAGAGTGCTCGATTTGCTGTTTGTTATTTAACTTTGCTTCCAGTCACCAATATAACCACTTGAACTCTCCTGAAGGTAAGACCCTCTTCACTAACAGAGTTACACACTCTGTGAAAACCTTTCCCTTGCAAAAGGCAAACAAAGGGGTTCTTGATTCATTCAGCAACATAGATGGGTGCTTAGAAGATGAGTCAGCTTCAGCCTGTGCAGCATATATGGTATTGCCCTTGTGCTTGGATAAAAACCAAAGCAAGTAAGTCAGAGTCTTTTTCTTATAACCTTCAGTTGCAAGATTTTTCTTAAGTCATTTTTAGGATGAAAAAATATTGTATTGGGAAAGACATCAATGGCCAAGAAGACATCAAAGGACAAGTCATCACAGGGATTTCTTTTCAGCTACAAGTCCTTCCACAGCTGACAGGCCTATTCAAAATTAGAACAGGGGTGTCTGAAATTTTAAGATACAACTATTAGTTTCATATGAAAATATATGTTCTTCTAAGATTCAAAAATGATGAAAACATAGAAAAGCATAATAATTGTTATGTATTTTTTAAATGAGCAGCAGATCTTGGGTGTCAGCCCTCACAGACTGCAACCTCAGTGCCCAGCTTATAACCAGAAAGCAGGTTTTTGTGCAAGGTGATTGAAATGGCTTTTCTAGAATTGTATGGCAGTTGGGTGGAACTGCTCAGTTAAGCCCAAAATTGCTCATATCATGTCTTTTATTTTAGCTATTTATCAACGTTAGCCCTAACCCTTTTGAGAAAATGTAGACCTAGTAGACAAAACCCATTAAAGGCAGAAATGTTGGTGCAGACAGCACTCTTCTTGTTGCCTTCTGCACCCTGCACTCAGGAACACCCAGTTTCAGGAGCTGGCATTAAAAATGCCTTTACTGTTTTCAGCAACAGTAGCAGAGGAGTGAACATGGAGGTTGATTTAACCTCTTACACCTTAGGTGCATTCTGTATCTCCAGAACAGCACTGGGGTGGTCATTTTGGACAACAGCAATACATAGAAATGTTTCTGTATTAGTGAGAATGTATGTACAGAAATTCTAAGAACAGTTAATGGTATAAGAAGTAGGTGGTTGTTAACAACACCACACAGGAGAAAGGCAGTAAAAAATGTAACTTTCTCCTCTGTTTAACTCCAGACTGTTGTAGCTGTAATGCAGTACTTGAACAAAATGAGAGGTCAGGGTGCAATCTCCAGCTATAAGTAGTATCTGCAGACTCATACAAAGTCTTTATGAAGAAGGGTTGCTATTGACTTTAAAAATTACTACTACTAGTTTATGCCCTGTTTTTGCACTGTTTTTTTTTTTCCATTTATTTTTAGGCAATTTGCTTCTTTGTTTTCAGTACTGGTTAATTAGAGAATCATAAGGCTGGCCTCGTGGCTCAACTTTTGAGTTGCCTAAATCAATCTAGAGACACCATTACTCCACATAAAGCTAACTGCATAAGTATACCCTTGTATAGAAATGTTTGAGAGATACTGCTGGACTGGAACAATATCCAGGACATTATTTCTAAGATTGATTGTCTGGGAATCTGAGTAATATTCTGTAGAATCCCTATTATCAGTGTCAGGTTATCATCTGCTGCAATTGGCTGGCAACATACACTGCAGCAGGTCACTCTTGCTACCTACAGGAATAAACTAGTCTCTGGAAACAGGAGTCTTATGAAAGAAAACATCAGGTTCTATATAAACCAGACTTGGGGTTCAGAGAGAGCCCCAAGAGTGCCCTTGTCCTTTCCAGACTGAGCAGTTGTTGGATGAATAATCCCTGGTGACACATGGAGCACCTTTGTTGCCTTTGTCATGGGATGAGCTGAAATGAGATGTCAGAGTGCATTTGTCTCCTGCTGTGCACAGGCCAAGGCTAGAAGCACCTTTTAGTGCTGCTGACAGTGTTTGAATGTCCCTGGGCTTTAAGAAGCTCTGTGTATTCTGCAGCAGTCACTGCACATTTCTTGTTCAAGGTTGACGTAGTCCTGTTTAGTTTGCTGGTTGCATGCTTTGAGTTCTCAATTTGGTTGTTGTGAACGTAGAGCTGAGAAGAGGATCCAGGCTGGGGATGACATTGGGATGCCTAAGTAAGAAAACAAACTGTTCTGTACTGCCACAGGGCAATGGCAACTGTGGGACTTCACAGTTAGTTTTCAATTTCACATCAACGAGTTTACACTCAGACCCTTCCTTAGGGAGCTGTTTGGCATCCTTGTGCAAACAACAAGCCCTTCCTTGCCCAGAAGAGGCTTCTACCCTGACCTCAGCAGGCGTCTTGCAAAATCCACAGCAGTCTGAACCGTCCATGCAGAGGACCTGCATCCCCATAAAGCTCTGCTGGCCTTGCCTGCAGCACCACAGCTTTCCTGAAAGGTTTTGGTGCCAGGACTTCTCCAAAAGCAGCAAGGAGTCCCTGCTGCTCCCAGGCAGATTCCCACCTGGAAGATGGTTCCAGGTGGTGGAGAGCAGGCTGCAGAACACTGCAGATCCTGCTGTCTTGGCAGCAGCAGGCAGTGGGACTGGGGGTAGGTGTGCTGCAGCACTGCCCCATCCTGCACCCTGGCTGTGGCAATGAGCCATGCAAGCCACTTGCCCTCACAGGCAGCAGGTGGCCACACCTTCTCCCTGCTTGTTAGCCATGGATACACTGGAAACCAGGGGATGGCTGGTGATGGGCCCGAGTTCTCGAGCTAGGTAAGCAATTTAGCTACTTAATAATTGACTAGTCTTGCCCTAAGGAAAAAAACAACTGTATGACTAATTTTTTTTAATGGGAAAAAATAGAGTTGCCAGGAAACAACAGCATTAGTTTGGGGGTTGGTCTTAGCTGGTGTATTTCAGGTGGATTGGAAAGCAGGAGGCAGGTAGGGGGGTAAAGAAAAGTAAGTTAGAACGGTTCACAGGGCACAAATGTTGTTTCAGAATCGTCACAGAAGTCTGCAGGTGGTAAGTCCTGGGTGATGCTGGTCACCAGAAGCTGAAGGAACTGTTCTGTTCTGCTCAGGTGAAGTCCTAGGGCTTTTGGCATAAGGCCCAAGCAGGGCAGGACTTCGCACAGTATGTCCTGTTCTTAATATTAGTTAAATAAGAATTTTATGTGACAAACACAGTGTATTTTTCTTTAGATTCAGAGATCAGTTTGTTCATAGAACTGGACAGCAAGCCACAATAGACACCCCTTAAGTAATTCAGTAGAAACTTCTCATTAAAACTTTTCCAAGAAATAATTTTCAACCCAACCTGCTTGTGGTTGTACGTTGTATCGTTATCTAAATAAGAGGAGTTTGGAGTGGCAAAATCTTCTAAGGCAAATAATTTTCCATCTATTATTAGACCCACTGATTTAGTTAGAATGCACACACAGTTTTAGGACACTTAAACTATTTTTAAAAAGATCTTGTGGGATTCTTAAGAGGTTCTAAACACAAAGAATAAATTACGTGCTCCGAGCTTGTGCATTTTTTCACTGTATCATTTCATCT
This sequence comes from Merops nubicus, assembly GCF_000691845.1. Classification (NCBI taxonomy): domain Eukaryota; kingdom Metazoa; phylum Chordata; class Aves; order Coraciiformes; family Meropidae; genus Merops; species Merops nubicus. The sequence goes on along the minus strand of NW_008591572.1, from coordinate 109,744 downwards.
TGTTACATCCTACAGTCCTTGCCTCCCTTCTGTTCTTGGAAACATCTCAATTTGAACTCGTAAACCTTCACTTGGGATTTACAAAACTTTACATTCTGTATCTCATTCATTACAGAATTTTAAAGGAATCCCTGGAGTCCTATTTGCCATGTTTTCAGAATGTTTAGATCTGATTTGTTGTAAAATTCTACAGAGCTTAATTGAAAGTGTTTTAATTTGAGTGGAGAGAAGGTCCAGGGATTTATCTTTAAATATATCATGGAAGTTGCTTTATTTGCTCATAAGAGAGACAGAAGATTGTAGCTGGAGGTGAGCCTGATCTTTCAAACAGCAGTGCCTTCAGCTGAGTCTGGGAACGAGTTTCTGAGCTGGTGTTTAGTGACCATGGTGATTAGATATAGCATAAAAGATCAGTTAGATTTTCCAGTCTTTTTTTGCATTCCCTGTCTGAAGCTTAAAAACCTGTCTTGGAATAACTTTTTTTTTTTTAAGCCTTTCAAGTCTTTTTCAGTAATTTAAAACATTTTATTGACTTGGAGTTCCTCTGAAGGTGTCTGGGGTAACACAGTTGGTTCATGCTTATGTGAACCTGACTTACCTGAAAAACTGATTTCTTCCAGAAGACATCCCTCTCCCCTATCTGAAATGGTGTTTCAACCAAAATCAAGTTGATACACTTTCATCTGGGGGACAATAAGAGTCTTTCAGTAATGTAACTTTCCAATTAAAATATTTAGATATTTTATAGTGAAACTTGAGGACAAGATGCTTGTACTCATGAGAAACTCTTTTGATGTTTTAGAAAATTCAGGATTTTTTTTTTTAGAATAAAACCTGAAACATCACAGAATCACAGAATGGTGGTGGGTTGGGAGTGACCTTTGGAGACCATCTCATCCAACCCCCCTGCTCCAGCAGGTCACCCAGAGCTGGGTCCCCAGGATGGTGTCCAGAAGGGTTTGGAATCTCTCCAGAGAAAGAGACTCCACGACCTCTCTGAGCAGCCTGCTCCAGGCTTGGGCACCCTCACAGGAAAGAATTTTTTTTCCTCCTTTCAGCTGGAACCTCCTGGGTTGCAGTTTGTGCCTGTTGTCCCTTGTCCTGATGCTGGGCACCACTGACAGGAGTCTGGCCCCAGCCTCTTGTCCCCTGCCCTCTAGATGCTGATCAGCATTGATGAGATCTCCTCTCAGTCTTGTCTTCTCCAGGCTCAACAGCCCCAGGGCTCTCAGCCTTTCTTTGTATAACATCTGAAACCAAAACATATTTTCTTTTTTTTTTTTTATTCTCTGAAAAAACTGACTTTGTTATTTAACACCATTTGTAAGTAGGAAAGTAAAAACCCAAACCAGAAACTGTCAAAGAGGCCAGAGATGGAAGAGGCAGTGTCCTGCCCATCTCAGAGTTCCCTGGAGGGATCCAGTTCCTCATCTGCTGGTGGAAGCCTCTGTCTGCTTCAGTGAAATCATGACACTAGACAGCAGTGGCACAGAAAAGAATGTTCACATTCTGGTTTCCCTTCAGGGTATCCAAGAAAACAGTTTCTACCCACTGCTGTGTCAGGAGGGGAACAGCCACAAGGGTCAAGCTCACTTGCAAGGCCTCAGTAATGGTGAAGTCTGCATGTCATTGTGTTCTGGATATTTAGAAGCAATTAATTGTTTTATTTTCTTTAGTCTCACAATTTACCTTTAGATAAAGCTGTAGCAAGGCTATATCTACTGAGGAAATATCCACAAGTATCATGCTTTTAAAGCATATGGCTGGCTAGAAGGGCTAATTCTAGGATCAGGACTGCCCATGATAGTGCACAGATCCCTCTCACCCTGCAGCTTATCTTAAAAGGAGTCAGTTAAATGGTTGAATAATGATCAGTTTTCTGTTAAGTGGAACCTTGTTAGATTAACATGGAAAAAGTCATTATGCTCAGAAATTTTTCCCTTTCAAAAACCACATGCAACAGGTAAATACTGAGGTAGATTTTACAGCTGGAAGGAACATCAAATGATGTGTGGAAGTTTGTAATATTTTATGTTAACTGTGTGACACTGCTGCATGAAAATATTCTTGTGGGCTTTTTTTCCTTCTTTTAATACCAATATACATACAATAAGTGTGTATGCCATACTGCTGTGACCACTCCAGTCACAGAAAGCTGTCACCCATTTCCCAAGCTACTAATGCTAGAGAACAGCTAGAATTACAGGGATATTTCAGGACATTCCTTTTAAAAATAGTAAGACACTGGGTGGAATTGAGCTGCAGAAGTAACTTACTAAGTTCTTAGAAAACTTTACTCGCATTAAAAAATCAAATGTATGTGGATTCAGACGTGCTGAACTATAGAGTCAGGTTAGTTTGAATCCTGGTATTTAATATACAAATGAGCCAGTGATTATGTAAGTTCTGCTGTTTTCCTCTTGAGCTATGTCTGACACCATAAGCCTAGCTGAGAACAGAAAAATGTAGCAGTGATTTCAAAAAGCTTCTGATTTTATCCCTCTCTGTTGCTTGGTAACAATAGTTTTAGCCCAAATAAAACCTGAAAATGAGAATTTATTTTTTTTTTCTTTTAAATCTGAAAATAAAAATGTTCATACTAGAAATAATTCAAACTTCTTTGCATGAGTTCATCAGTTTTGCCCAAATGCTGCAGGGGCGAAACTCTGTCCCTGGCTTATTCCCATGGAAAATGTTTGTGGAGATGTAAATTAAAGCAGGAGAAAGTTGTAGGAAAGCTGACAGCAACTCGGTCTGCTTTAAAGAAAACAAAGTGAAAGTCAGTGGGAGCCTGGCTGCCCTGGAATGCCTGCCCCAGTTGTGAACTGTGGAATCCAGATGGTTTTCCTCCCCAAGCAGGGAGCGGGGCTGCAGCCCAGCCAGGCCATGGCAGGTCCTCACTGGAGGTGGGACTGTCCCGTGTCCGTGCCCCTGGACTGCTACAGCCAGAGCCTCGGTGGTGCCTGGAGCCACAGAGGGTGCAGCAGCACGGAGGAGAAGCAAGAGGAGCGAGGAGGAGTGTGTTACCACAGCCATGCTTCAGCACGTCACAGAGGGTCCCCCACAAACCCTATTGTAAATGGGAGAGTAGCTGCCTTGAAATACTCCAGATATTTGAGTCTAGAATATCCTGTGCTCTGCAGAAGGCTTTCTGTTCAGTAGCAATGTAAACTTTGCTGTGTTGCCAGTATGATTAAGTTTACTTGGACAGACCAGCCCAAAGGAGCTGACTCAGACTTCTCTGGGATCAGTAACTGGGCTTTAATCCCCTTCCTTCCCTGGGGCCATGCTCAGCCAGCATCACTCCACGTGGCCCATCTCTGTGACAGAATCCCTGGATTCAGGGGATGGATGAGCAGGTTCTGCCCAGGGTGTGCTGCACATACAGATCTCTGGAGCCATAGTGGCCAACTCCAGTTGTGATTGGCACATAAATATGTCACTGTTTTCAGATATGTGTTAAACCTGACTGTGTGTCCTCTTTACTGATGGGGAGGGGGAGAGAAGAAAGTAGCTTCCTAATTTTGGAGCCCTCCAAAATGGTAAATGGTGCTCATACCACAACTGAAGATTAAAGAACGTGTTCTGAGGACTCGCTGCCTCCTGCAGTTGCTGTGGACTCATCTGATGCTGGAGATTTTCCAGGATTTTTTGTGAGGTGCTGATGTTCATCAGCTTTCAAGGGCAGGGTGGCAGGTTGAGTGATAATGGAAATGTCTGGTACTAGTGCTTTTGCTAGCTCTCTCTTGCATGCTTTACCTCCAAGCCATCCATCAAGATTAACTAGAATTTATTATGTTAGAGGTGTCATTAGAGGCGTGTAACTGTTTGTGAGATTTATTCATTCACCTCAAGGATCTTGGAAAGGTGTGCAAGCTTTAGGAATGCACACATAACTTCATTTGGGATGGGGTGAAGGCTTCAACTCATCAGAAACATCACTTAATGGAGAATAAATATCAGCCCAGGGTACTATTCTACCCAACATCAGTTTTCCTCTAAGGCAGATGCTATCTGGTCCTGATGGAGCTGTGTTTATACAACTGCTTGAAAAGCAAATCTGATTGCCACCAGGATGCTCGGGATACCCTCAGTGCTGCCAGCAGCACGGCTTTAACTTCTCTGTGATGAGTTTAATCTCAAAACCTGATTCACTCTCTCCCTCATCCGACTAGCTTGCACCCCAGGAGAGGCTACACAATGCCAGAGACATCTCTGGTTCCTTTTGATAGGGAACACACAGCAGAACTGCTGCTTCTGTAAACGTTAGACGTGTGATATACGGTGTGCTTCAAAGGCCATCTGCACATGCCCCATAAATCCATCAGTACCCCCTCACCCAGGCACAGGTCACAGCCCAGCAGCCCCTGGGGCACTGCACTCCTTACAGGTGCATGGGAGAGCTGATCCAGATGTGGTCAGACAGGGCTGCTTGACATCTGGAAGTGCCAGAAAAATTTACAGAATCCTCCTTATTTTTTTTTTCCCCCAGCAACGTTTGTGGGTGGGAAGGTGAGATGTTGATGTTGCCTCATTCATTCATATCTACCTACACTAGTAAGTAAGCCTAAGCAGGCAAATGTGTTAGAATGAGACAGATTTTAGCTATAATTTCTCAAGTATTTCAAAAAAGGTAATTCCTTTGAAGGGAATTAAGGAAATGGAGTATTAGTGGCTGTTTTCTTTGTTTCCAGAACTTTACAGAGGGCTGAATTTAATACAAGAGGCTTGAGTAAGGTAGCAGCTTCTTAGCTCTGTTGAGGAACTCTGCAAATAAAATGGGGTGAAGCCATGGAGTGCTTAATGCCTGCATGGTTGATTGGGACACTCTCCCATAGCATTCAGGTTCTTCAAACCAGATCGTGGCATTGGGAAAGTTAAGTCAGGCCCTTAGTGATGCTGTTGATACTTTCAAGCTTGAAAATCCACATACCTGAGTAAAATTTCAGAAAACTTTAACAGTGTCTGCATCAAGACCTCAAGGAGGTTGCCTGGAGCCCATATGTAAATTATTAAATCCTACATGTAATGGAACCCAATATTCTTGGAACGTGAAGCAGCAGCTAAATGGAAACTTTGGCCATTACCATATTCATGTTTCATGCTAAAATATTTTCAAGATCAAAGTTCTGTTATTAAAACAATGGGCATAAAAATAACAAAATTACTTCTTGTAAAGCAAACAGATTCTTTGTATCTGAGAGGCTTTCCACAGAAATCTGTATTTTGAAAGAGTAATACGTTGCAGATTTCTTTGCTGTGCAACTTTGATTCATTCATGAAAATATTTTTAATTTTGTCATGTTGCAAAGGTCTAAATAAAAGCATTTTAGTTACATAAATACAGACTCTGTGGACTCAACAGTAATATAGTACGTTTGGAAAACTGTCATTTATTCTGAAAATATACAAAGACCAAACCACAGACAGAATTTTCTGTACATTGTAAACATTCTCACAGCAGGGGTATAAATATCTCCTCTTTGATTCATTGCATGCCAGGTCTTCAAGTAAAAAGATAGAAAAAGAAGCTAAAGAAAAGGGATTATAAATTACCAAGACACTTTAAGACAGTGAAAGCCAAATAAGAAAAGAGCTTACCAAGTTTTAAGATGCTGTATACAGACAGGACCATAAAATTATAATAACAATAGTAGATAATATAATCTCATATTTACATCACTTTCATCTGCTGGGATCCCCCCAAGCTGCGAGGTATTTAAGAATTTGTGGGGGTTGGGTGCAGACATCACTGTGCCTGGTCCTGGGCACAGCTGGGAGTTGTCCCATCTCAGGAGGAAGCTGAAGAGCAACTTAGCAGGGTCAGTGGAGAACCTTCTCCAACACCGTGTGTGGAGTGTGTGTGTTTGTGGTGTGCCATGTTTCAACACCAGGTTAGCAATTCTCCTTACTTCCCTAGCAAAGGTTCCTTTGCTTTATGGACTAGCTTATCCAATATCCTTCCTCGGACACTGCAAAATGTCACTTGCTTACAGGAAGAGAAACCCACCAGCTGGCAATGAGACGGGGTGTTTCTGAGGCAGATTTTCCTGATTTTGGTGGTGCAGTGTGTACCAGGAAGCAGCAGCAGTTATAACATCATTACATGAAGTCTATCTACTGTAGCAGCAGATGATCTCATTGTCTAGGTCTATCTCCAGCTACTGGTTTGCAATACCAATAGTATCTCTAATTCTGCTATATCTTGCAGCAAACAGCTTTGTGTCTGGTGTGCAGAAGTTCCTCATCTTCCTGGTCACGGGTTAAACATATGCAGGTTCCTCCTCCTGTGAACAAACCCCTTTCTGAAGGAGAGGGAAGAGATTTGTCTTCTTCCATGTTCACACCATCTAGAAGATGCAGGGTCTGTCTGTGTTCCCCACCCCAGCTGGGGAAGGTGAGGGAGGAAGGTGCCTGGGCATGAGGAGGGGGTGGCCGAGGGTCCCTGTGGGGCTGCCAGGCAGGGGCTGAGTGATGCTTCATTGTACATGTAAATGTGTGTCAGCGTTGGTGGGTCTAAAGTAAATTTAGACTTCAGAAACGAATGATTTTGGTGCCTTTTTTTCCTTCTAAAAACACACTTTCATTGTCTTTTAAAGATGGATTTAAAAAGGCATCATCTCATGCCCAGGAGAGTGAATCCTGAAGCCTTTCTCCAGCTGAACTCCTCTTAGGAGAGTCGTTTGCTCTTCTCCTGGCAGAGCTCCAGACGCCTCGACAGCAGCTCTGTGAGCGAAGCCCTGCGTGTTTGCATGGCACTGAAGAGCTAAAATTATCTCTAAATGGAGAGAAAAAAAAGCCAATCTGTATTGTTCTAAGAAAGATTGCTCTTTGGTTGGCCTAGAGGGGACATACTGTAAATATGATTTAAACGTGTCCCTTCTACTACTGTCTGATCTTATCTTCAGATGTTGCTGTGGAATTTGTCGACGCAGACCCTAGGAAGGAAAAGCAGATTGAGAGCATTAGCTTCTGCTGTGAGAAAATACCTCCAACTTGCTTTGTCTGGCACAAAAAGAAAACAAACCAAAAAATACCAAAAACCCAAAACACAACACCCCAAACCAGCCCCCCCATTAGAAATATGCTGTAAGAAGGGAGACAAACATTAAAGTGCTGTCTGTCTCCTTTTATCGCTCTGAACTTAAAACGTAAGTGCTGCTTATTGATTCTTTGATGTCAGGAGGGTGACATTTTTCTCCAGTCCTGTCTGACTGTTGTGATGAACTTCAGGTTTTCATCTGTCTTCCTGACACTAACGGTACAACATGCCTCTGAGCAGAATCACTGCCTGGAATCCGGCTACAATAGAGAAGCAGCAAGCACTTCTCAGAGTTCTTTATGTTAAAAATCTTGTATTTGTCTAATAAATCATTGGGCTGGCCAGAAAGGGGCTCAGTTTTTGTCAGTCAGATTTCTTTTTTTTTTTAGCATAAGCCAGCAGCATGTCACACTGTGTATGTGAAGAGTTGTTTGGGTTTTTTGAGGAGGAGCTACAGCACTGCACAGTGACAATGTCAAAGCCTTTAAACATCTGAAACTAAATTCAGGTTAAGAACTGGAGCATGTTGCCAAGCAGAGGTCACAGGTAGTTTTGCAGAGCCAAAACTTGTCATGTTTTGTCATTTTTGAAGCACTGAAACGTGCAGTAGTCCTGGGAAGTGCTATGTATTGAGAATAATATTTGCATTTTAAAGTTCTAGGAAAGATATTAAGACAATTAGGTAGGAAGGAATATTTACAATAATCTGGCAGGATTATTAGCATGTGTTCTATTTAATTTGTACCTTGGGGTATATCTTTATAAATACCAAAAATATGATTTCATACAAGTACCTAGGATGGTTGATATAATTTCTATGGGTCACAGCAACATTCAAGGGAGGATGGTGACAATTTCAGTGCAGACCTGCTGTGGATCTGTGGGTAGGCTCAGAGAGCTGAAACACATCCAAGTCCCCTCTCTCATGTCTTCATATTACATATTGTGGATCAATGCTCATGTAAGTTTGCCTACACTTCTCTGCAGTCACAGCTTCTGCTGGAGTGGAGCCATCCTGCCAGGGAAGCAAACTGAGATACCCCCTGGAGGCCAGATATAATTAAACATCTAATGAAGATAAATGGAGAAAAAAATATGACTGTTTTTCTTGTTCTTTTTGTGTTGAAGGATACTTGGTGCATGGCCACATCCATCCACAGTCTGTATGTTCTGCAGCAATCCATAGTGAAAAGAATCTCCTTTCACCAGGCAAATGATTTGCCTCTTTTCTTTCCTCTTTGACCAGGCAAATGATTTGCTTAGAATAAAGACTAGTGCCCCTGAAGGACTAAGTCTGGGACCCAGGATTTGGCTATATTCCCAGTTTTGTCACCTTCTAGGATAGACACAACTGAGACAGAAGGAATAGAAACAAATGTTTTAAATTCTTTCATTCTATACTTGGGACCAGTGAGGTCATACCTTGAGCACTGGGTTCAGTTTTGGACCCCTCACTGCAAGAAGGACATTGAGGGGCTGGAGTGTTTCCAAAGAAGGGCAATGAAGCTGGTCAGGGGTCTAGAGTGCAAGTCTTGTTAGGAGCAGTTGAGGGACCTGGGGTTGTTTAACCAGGAGAAAAGGAGGCTCAGGGGAGACCTTCTGGCCCTTGAAGGCTCCCTGAAAGGAGGTTGGAATGAGGTGGGAGTCAGTCCCATCTCCCAAGGAACAAGTGATAGGATAAGAGGAAATGGCTTAAATTGCACTAGGGGAGTTTTAGGTTGAATATGAGGAAAAATTTCTTCCCCAAAAGGGTTTTCAAGACCTGGCCCTGGCTGCCCAGGGCAGTAGTGGAGTCACCAGTGCTGGAGGGGTTTAGAAGCTGTGTAGACGCGGTGCTGAGGGACATGGGTTGGTGGTGACCTGGCAGTGCTGGGTTAACAGTTAAATTTTATGATCTTTAAGGTGTCTTCCATCAAAACATTTCTATGATTCTGTGAAATAACCTGGCCTTGTATTCCTTGTCAATCATCTGTTCCACAGATACCAGCCTAGTGAAGTGTTCCTTCTCCCTTCTGTCCTCCTCATGGTGTACGTGGACAGCCCTCAGGGTTCATAGTCTTCCTGAAACAGACCTCATCCCTTAAGTGGTTGCAATGTGTAGGCTTGAACAAAAACACAGGCTGGAACACATTTTAGGTTTTAGACTTCATACTGTGAAACAGGGGAGGATACAAGGAGCTTTTATGACTAAAATTGGGGAATTTGGGAAAATGCTTAGCAGAAGTTGGCAGGGTTAGAAAAAAAATAAATGTTACCTGCAGGAGCTCTGAGTAAGAATATAATCAAAAATACATCTGAAGGTACATGACTATGTGAAGAACAATAAATGAATGAATAATAAGTCCTTACAGATTCTATGTAGTCCTTATATTTTTATAGAAAAATATTTGTGGTGGAAGGAGTCTTGCACTTGTGTAAATAGCAGCTTCCATATGGTAAGGATATTTAAAAAGGAGTGAGTTTTGTCTATTTTGTATTATCTCAGCTGCTTTTTTGGCTTCTGTGGCTGGTGCTGAGGCATCCTGTAGCTCAATTTTTTTTTCTGACTGTCTTCAGAGACAAAGGTGGGATGCAGCCAGTACATGGCGAGGAGGAAACTGGTTTTGGAGTCCTTCCCAAAAGTGCTGTTATTATAAGGACAACTTGTATGATCACATATTTGGGGAAAAAAAAAAATCTATTCTCCTAAAACATTCTGTATTTTGGAATTGCACATAATCTGCTTCTTTTCTCATTTTCACTGTTTTATTTCAGGGGAAATGGCAGGAATCAGTGGCATGGCTACTATTTCCTCCCAGAGAACAATCAGGCTAAATGGCATTGGCAAGAGGATGTCATATACACCAACAGTTAGTGTAAGGGCATTTAAAAATCCACCTCCCCTAAATTCTGATTTGAAATTGTTTTTATAAAAAGGTAGTTTAAGACAGAATAAGAATAAATTTATTTAAACTTAACCCCAGTGAGAGTAGTTTTGAAGTCTGTAGCTGTATATACATATGAACACTCTTTTTTTTTACAGTCTTTCAGTCTGATTATTTTGTGTGTTTTGGCATGCAGAGCTTATATCTGTATAGTGTATCTTGGTGAATACCATTAGAAATGTCCTTTCTTTTACCCTTGTGCTTGTTTTAGAGCAGACTGGATGTTTTGGAGCCAGTGATGGGGACGTGTCATTTTGCCTTTTGTTTTTCTGACTATTTGAATTCCAAATAGAACATGACAAGGGCAAACGACACTTTTGAACTCTGACCTCTACTTGAAGTTGAATGTGAAGTCTAAATATCTTCCTTTCTGACTGTATCCAAAGAGGGGTTTGTCAGAGACATCTTATAACCTTGTGGCTGCAAGGGTATCCTCTATTAATTAAAAAAAGTTTTCTGAAGAAGTTCTGACTCAGTGGAATAGACAGGGGGCAAATGTGGAGAAGAAAGGGACATTGTTCCAGCAGACAAAGCCAGGGTATCGATTTTCATAAATCTGCATTCCCAAGACAACTGTTCAGCTCTGGTAAAAGGTCCATTTCTTTGAACTTGCATACCAGAAAGCTTTTATTCCTCTGCTCCGCAGCAGAGAAGAGTACAGGTTAACTGTGTCTCATCAGTGTTATGCTTTAGATGATTCAGTGAGAAATTCTTCGGTTTAATGATGGAAGGTACTAACTAGTCCAAGAAAAAATTAAAAAACAAAAAGAATGAAAGGGTTACCTGTGGTGCCAGACAACGTTTGAGAAGATTCAGTTGCTCTAAGTTTTTGAAAGCCAAGCTTTTAACTATCATGGTTTTAAATTCCTAGATGTTATAATGAAAAATTTACATTACTTTAAAATAAAAAAAAAGTTATTTATTCCTGGAATAGCACGTACCAAAACTCTCACCATGAGTGTCCTGCCTAGCCTAAAATCATTTGGTTTGGAGTTCTTACTGCTGTTTCTTCTCTGAGACTAAATAATGATATAAAATGGACATTATTTAACCACAGTAGAGAATAGATCAGTCTCAGCTTCTCCTACTCCATGCAGTGGTTGAAGCTATCTTTCCCTGCTAACACAAAATCCACACCACTTTACAGGTTCTCAGCAGCATTGCATCAGAATGATGTGCTTGGCCACTCATGCAGAATAAGCATATTTCACCAATTATTCCCAGTGATTGTGAAGTATAAACATTTGCCTCAGTATTTTAATAATTTTGATAATAATTATAATAAGTATTGCATATTTTTGTTAGAATGGCTTCCAGACATCCTGAGTGAAAAGAGGCCTTAGGTGCCTACATTTGTCTATGAAAAGCAGTGTATAACCTTAAAAAAACCCAGTCTAAAAAAGGGTAAACAAAAGGTGGAAGAAAACAATAAAGTCATAGACCAAAATTATTTTAGTCTACTATAATGCTTGTCCTGTGTTTCTGCAGCACCTTCTTTCTCTGGATCCTTGGGTACAGAGATGATAACATTTTAAATAGTGGTGTATCTATAGTGTGGAGGGGACTATAAAGATAGGGAAATATATTATTGCTGCTGCATTAATACACCATGAAGTCCTAAAGCCCTTATGTTTCTGTTTACTTTATGGTTTTCAATCTTTTTAATAAACATTTTCAAACTTTTTCCAACCCTGAGGAGTGCTAGGAGTACAATTCCCCAAAAATTATAGTCCTGGCACAACCACAGCACTTCTGTGACTGGGGCTAGAAGGTGGAAAACCCATCAAGATTAGAGCTGTAACTGAGATCTCTAGATACAAGTTGGTCAGTGTCAGGACAGAATAATTCCAGGAGATGTGCTCAGGTTGATAGGATGAAGAGGCAGGCAGAGCCTAATGAGAACACCAAGGAATTAATTTATAAATTTCCTGGTTGGAGATACTTCAGAAATACTTGCATAAAGGGAATACAGCAAATCCACCAGGGAATGCAACCTGTAATGACCCTCCTCTCTCCCCCCAAAAAAGCCAAACCCCAAAATGAATTGCTGAGATTTAAAAATACAAAATTCTTCCCTCTTTTCTTTCTTCTCCTCTTCTTTTCCCTAACTGCTTACCCCCCTGTGAGCTTTTTCCTCAGCTATTCAGATGATGGTTCTGCCAGACTGAAATGATGTCTGCCTTGGGAACCTGAAAGAAGCTGATATCACATCATCTTCTTATCTGGTAATTGGTGTGTGCATCTAACAGTGTCCTTTTCTTCTCTAGCTGCACACAGCCACACCAAGTAAATGGTTTTGTGTTTTTTTTTTAGATGTGTTTGAAATGAAGACAAAATCATACCCAGCTTCCTTTGAAATGAGTATAAACCCCTGCAGAAGAAAAACCAGTGTGCCAACTCAGTTTTAGTTACAATGTCTGTTGGGAGGAATATATAGATGTACCTATGATTTAGTGACAACTTGATAAATGGAGATTCTGATTTACTGGTTTAGACAGGAGATGCCTCTTTGAATTAGTGAAATTTTGACCAATTACAGAATCAGCTAATTAAACCGTGTCCATGAATTGATTTGCCATCAGTAAGAGTTACACTCTGAACGTGTGTTCCTGTAAACCTGTCCACAGTGCTACCATTGCAAATGCTCTTTTTTCAAGGATAAAGGGCATGGTGTGTGATGTAGCTAAAATCACACTCCTCACCACTTCACCCCTTTGATCCTTGTATCATCACAGACCTTTGCACAGCTCTTCAGGAATCATCTTAATTCTCAGAAATCATTCTCGGGCACTTATTCTTCTGCTTTTTCATATACATTTTAAAATTTCTTTAATCACACCCTATCACTGTCTTACTGCCTCTGCTTATCTGAAAAATCTAAAGAAATTTGGAGGGATAAAGGGGTTCTTTGTGGTACAGTCTGCATGTTGGTGCCCTGTTTGGGGCTCCCCTTGACTTTTGTGAGGACTAAGCTGTTTGAACTCTTGCACAGGATACTCAGCAATGATCAAAACCTAAACAGACTGTCAGTTCAAAAGGATCATCATTTCCTTGGAAAGAATTTAAATTAAAAAAAAATTAAGGAGACTATAACCCAGGTAATGTCTGGATGATAGAAAAGACTTAGAATATTCCACAGGAAAGAAGAAATTCCAAAGCAGAGGATTTACATTGTCTGGCTCAACTGTTTGTATATGGAATTATTATAAATGTTTTTCCTCAACAGGAAGAGTTGAAATATGGAATTAACTCTTAATGAATTGGAGAAGGGTATGCACTCCCAATTGGAGGAGATAACCTAAGCTACAGTGGCCCTTTATTCTTCAGGTTCATGAAATAAGTAATGTGTTCCTGGCTTCACATACTAGGTCATCTGAAAGGCAATGATTATTATGTTTTTCATCAGGAAAGACTGAGAGAGATAAAGACTAAGTGAGATAAAGGAGATTCATAGTTCTTGTAGTCCTTAAACAAACAGGTAACTGATTTGTTAAGGGAATATCTATTTCTTTCTGGACAAAGCAATAAAACTCCAGTTAGGAGAAGGGAAGCACTGGCCTCAGGAAGAGTAAGATGTGTGAAATGGGAAGATTTCCAGTATAAGAAGGTGAAAGATAAGGGCGTGCATGGTTGCCAATTATTTTAATGTGTTATTGGATTTCATTACGTGTTATGCTATATATAATAGGTACTGATGGGTTATTAAAGTAGCAGGAGGCTTGCTGGCAGATCTATACTATATTTATGGTGTAGTTTTCATGGAGAAGGTGCTGGAAGAGGTGCAATAAATAACAGATAAATTAGATTGTAAGGAAGAAAGGTCATTCTTGTAATTCCTTGCCCAAGGATTGAGTATAAATGGATGGCCAGGGTTGGCACTGCTCAAAAAGCAAAGGGGAGAACTGGGGAGGAGGTAGACTGAGGCTCCAGGCTGCTTGAGGAGTGTGGGGAACCCAGCAGCCTGGGACAGAGGATCTTCTAAGCATCACAGCAACTGTTTTTGTAGTTTGTGCTCACTGTATTTGGCAAGGATGGTCAGTTCAGGGCTGGCACAGCTTCTTACAGATTTTATTCTTCACCATACACAAGGTCTGCTGGGCAGAAATCCCACGCTCTTTGCAAAAAAAGTGGTATTTATAGGTTTTATCCATTTCTGAGCTAGGTCTGAGCACACAGACTGAAGGCCAGGCTCGTGGGGGTGTGATGGTTGCTCTGTGTGGCCCCATGGGCCAGTGAGAGGTTCTCAGGGCTGGATTCAGTGCATGCCTTCCCTTTCCTCTTGCCACTCCCTGCTGCTCCATCTGACATGGTGGTTTCATTCTGAGCATGGGAACCACTGGGCAAACAAAGGCTCTGGCACCCACCATTGTCTTCCTGAGGCCAACACATCACAAACATGTTGAGAGGGTCAGGGAGGGAGCTTTGCTTGCAGACAGAAACAATTGAAATGCTGAAGACTGGTTAGAAAACCTCTTGGGTGTCTAATGCAGCCTTCTGGACCAGAAGTGATTCTAAATTTCCGTGTCTGACATCCAAGCCACGTTGGAATGGCAGCTGTAAAAATGGACATAAAATTTGTTTTCAAGGAGAGTTCTGTTGTAGGGGGTCTGCTGGAACCCCATTGAACCCATGCTCAGCACACACCCTACAAAAGGGTGACTTGAAATTTGAGTAGCTAACACAAGGGGGAGAAGAACTGGAGGAAGTCTGCCTGGTTTTTGTCTTTGAAAATGAAAGCTACAATTCTTGTTGTTGAATATTTGCTTCCAGCCATTGTTAAAGAAGAGGAACTGAGGCAGAGTGTGAGTTGAAGCCATGGCAGATGCAGGTGGCTGGCACCTCCCAACCTGAGCATCCAAATTAGAAGTCCATGGTGAGGGCATAGCTCTGATCCCTGGATGCTCCACATCTTTTGCTTTGAGAAAGCAGAGAAATAATGATGGTAATAAAGAGATTTGACAGAAAAGGGTTAGTTATTGGGCAAAAGAAGAGAGAAACTGTGAGGTGATGTAGAAATGTCTATTTAAATATTGATCTGAGGGCCAGTTCACAGTTTGGTCATGTGTGTGAGTTCAAAACTGATTGTCAGCTCAATGCAGGAGTCTGTCAGCAGTGGAGTCCTCTTTGTTCCAGCAGACTGAACTACAGCCAAGACTGCTGTAAGCAACCTGTGCTGGCTGCTGGAAAGGGTCTAAATCCCATGGTCTTAACCTGGTTCTTTACCATTTACATGTATGTAATTGAATTATGAGAAATATGTTTCACAGAAGACTCACTCAGGTTGTTGTAGTCTCATTAAAAAAGGCTTGATTGCCCTACCACAGCTATTAGCATTTGCAGAGTGGAAGAGTTATGAAAATCCATGTAGTTTCAAGTGAGGTTTGCTTTGCATGGTTTTGGAGATACACTTTCCATGTTTACAGAAAACTTAAGTCTTAGAAAGTGATTTCATAATTCCCAAGAAGAGCAACAACATCACGCTTCTGTCCAAGGGGAAACGGATCAAAGGGGGTTTGTTTAGAGAGCAGTTACATTTCTTCACATCACTTCCAGTTGTTGCAGGGCTGTTGTTGCCACATCATCACTCCTAGATGTGCACCAGGCTTGGAATGCCATTACACTTTGTGTTGTGGCTTGCAAAAATGTATTCCCCTTTCTGCTCTGCCTGTAGGGGAGGGGAAATTTCTCTGAAGCCGTTAAAAATGTGCTCGAGAAGATAAGAAGAGGTTTTCAAAACAAAACGTTTATACAGAAGCAAAAAGCATATTGACAGTGGCTTCCTTCTCTCTGTCTTGGGTGCTAGAAGCTTTAGATTTCCCTGAAACAGGGCAAATCTGCTGTGTGAAATCCATACTATGTAAGTGATGCACAAACACATCTTTTGCAGAGGTGTTAGGGAAGTTCTGGAGGAGACCTGAACTGGGCAGCTCTCCTCTCCTGCCCCAGCTCCAGACCATTAGTCACAGCAGAGATGTGCAGCCTGCATGGGGAGCTGGGCTGGCTGCATCTGCACAACCATAGTTTTGGGGCTGCTTGGGGCTTTTCTGTCTCAAGTACATACTGGCAGTTTGTGCCAGCCTATTCTGGAGCCAACTTGGAGTCCCAGCTCTGTGATGTGGGAGCCTTCAACTGGCGTGAAGCTCTGCTGGACCCAAGTGGTAGGAAGGCTTTGGGTTGGGTTTTGCCCTCTGTGATTTGTTCCAAACTCTAAGTTGTTGCCTCTTCTGCACGAGTTCCACACAGGCAGCATTTCTGGCTTTTGCTGCTTTCTTCACAAAAGCCCCAAACACTTCACGAGGCTGTATGTCCAGTTCTGGAGGGGTTCTGGCTTGGAGGTGGGCTGGAGAGGTGCCTGTGGGTGGAGGGACTGGAGGCTGCTGCTGCTCTGCTGGATGCACCTAAGCAGCTAGAGCAAAAGTGGTATTTCTCCTCTAAAGGCTGTGAGGGGATTTACTCAAAGTTGCAAGCAACCCTCAGGTTGTGTGAAACAGGATAACCCTTGAGGTCGTGCATTGGCCTGAGTTTTGCTATGAGTGCAGTAAAAGCAAGTTTTTAAAAAAGAAATAGTGGTGATTTCTACTTTTATCATCAGTGGAAAAGGACTTTTTAAAAATGGACAACAGTATGTCTGATTTGCTGCTTGTTTCACAAAACCTTATGCTATTTTGGGAGGCCAATAAAGATTCACTGACGTCAAAATGGAATATTAAAGGCAGATGTTTCTGCTTAGCTTATTTATCCCTAACCACTTTTCCTGATTTTTTCTGGGGGGGAGATAAGTCTAGACAGGGCACATTTCTAAAGTGTGCTGTTCAACTGATGGTTCATTCAACAGTTTCCAGAATAGGACTATCAATTTTATTTTCTCTACCTACTATCATTATTAATTAAATTAGTATGTGGCATTTTGATAAGACAACAGTATTACTGTGCTCAATGCAGAAAAAACATCTCTCTTCCATAACAATTATCAGTAACATTATTAGACACAGATGCAACGTGCCACTGGTATGAAAAATCAAACATCTGGAGAAGATGGATGTGATATGAGAGAGCTTTAAGGTTTAGATAAAGCAACAAGATTAATACATATGAAATATTTTGTCTCTGTGGACTATTCTTGGTTCGTTCCCTGCCATAACCCCAAATATATTGTACAAAGATTAGTTTCTCAGAGGAGGGAAAGTGGGGGTTGGATGTAACAGCAGTGCTGCTTCAGATGAGGGTGAGGAAAGCTGTGTAGCTGCACGACACTGCTCTGCCACAGGACCCAGTGCTGATAGCAGAGGAAATACTGCTCCATTAACTCTCATGGTAAATATGCTCTGGATTGAGAGAACAATGAATTTAAATATAGACACTGGTTGCTGGAACCAGTCTGGTCCACTTGCAGAAGTAAAAGCACTCAAGACTGCTTCCAGTTCTGCCACCTTTTTTTTTAGGCAACTGGTACAGTGCTGTCTCCATTTCTTTTCCACCAGAAAATGGCTCTTGCCTCCAACAGAGGTTGCGAGCGATGCCGGCAGCAGCCGGGGGGATGACAGCCTGCATACTTTGCCTTTGCTGCAGGAGATGAGGATCAGCTGTTGCAGACTCAAATCTGTGTCCCTGCCTCTGGCTGTGCCTCCTGGGCAGGGGAAGAGCTGTTGCTCCATCGGACGGGTGGTGGGAGGGGAGAACTGGAGGATGGAAGGAAAGAGCAAACGGAGTAGGCACGTCCTCCCCGTGCTCACACTCCAGCCTTCCTGAAACACCTCCAGCTCCTCATGATCCTCCCAGTCTTCAGCACCCCTCTTCCTCCTCAGTGCCTTTCCTTAGCTCCATCCCCAGCCTGTCAATCTACCTCAGATCTCACTGGCCTTTCCCAGCCTTTCTTACCCCTTTCACCTTCCCCAGTGCCAGCAGGATTTTGTGGTCCCTTCCCTTGAGCCCTCTATACCCACCTCCTGCCCCAGAATTTGGTCTGAATGTTGCCTGTATTGCTGGGCAGCCTCAGCACTGTTTCTCTCCTCAAGCCTGTTGCCTACACACAGCCTCTCTTTGCTCACAGCCTCCTGCCCCCACCCACTTCTCAGCTGCTCCTGCCCACCCTCACCTCCTTCCATTCCTGATGGCTCTTCACTGTCTCTCTTCTCGCTCCCCCTGTCTCCAGACCTGATCTGTGACCAGCACAAAATTAAACTCGGCCAATATTTCTGGGAAGCCTTTAATTAGCTCTGGGAATAGAGACAACAGTGTCAGCCTCAGACTAGCCAAGGATCCTTCTGCAGTTGGCTCCAGCACTGCTCGTCTTGCCAGCGTGCTGCAACAGCACCCCGGATTTGGCTGAGGATGTGGCTTGGTCATGAGGTTTCTGACCTTTTTCCCTGCCTAACTTAATGCTATTTTTAAAACTCAGCCAGGATTTTTTCCCTTGACAGCTGAATTTGGCTCAGTATTTCTGTATGATTCCATAACATCTTTTTACAGTATTATCGTATTACTTATTTTCATTTTTAGCCTAGGGCTTCATTTGAGAGTGCTGAAGGAGTTATTGTAATAACTGACATTCCACCAGATGTGTAGCACAATAGCCAATAGCTTCAGACAAATCTTTTTATGGTTTTTCTATAATAATAAAACAATAAACTTTCAGTTTATGTGAAGACACATTAATGTAACTTTCCACATGTAATTCAGCTTCCAGGAATCTTAAACCTTCCAGAAAATAATGCTAAAGTAGATTACCATGAGCCTTACTGGACATTTAAGGGAATATATTTATTAAAATGTACTTTGGTCATAAGAATATACTTGACTTTAAACAAAGAATTGAAACCATATCAGACTGGACCCTACCAGCCTTGTGCTCTTGGACCATGACTTATTCTGATACTGAGAGGGGACTTCTGGAGTCTGTGGTTATCTGAATTTAGGTGCCAGAACTGGGTCCATTATTTAGACAGTTTCTTATTAAGAATTATTTGATTATATGGAATGTAAGCAGTTGTGTCTAGATGTAATCTACATAATTCAGGTGATCTGTTGTCACAGGAGTTACTGCTTTGCTGCAAGCTTGCTGTATGGGGACTCTGCTACCCAGAGCAGAAAATATCTATTTTCTGTTTTCAGAGAAAAAAATATCTGTTTTCTAGGCTCCCTGAATGCTCATGATCATTAATCCCATCCAAACAGCCCCACTAAGAGTGTATTCCAACTTCACAACTAAATGCTAAAAAAAACTTAGAAAGAAAGAGCAGTGTTAAAAGTTTTCCATGGGATCCCTGCTCCCCTGTTCTGTGTGTGTGTGAACAGTTTGTATTCATGCTAGAGAATGGCAGGTGGAGTCAGGGCTACAGTTCCTGCTAAAATACTCTGCAAATACAAAGAACCTGAATGAGGAAATCTTATTTATCACTCTCAATTTCTTTTGGTAGTCTAAATCTTCCTGAATTAAGGAGTTCTTCCTGACCCACCAGAGTGCATTTGCATGGAGCCAGGATTTAATTTTAACTAGCAACTGGTGTGAATACTGCACAGCCCATTTTCTTCTTCTTCATCTTCTTTTTTTTATTTTTTTTTTTCCATTATCCTGTTAGCTAACTGCTGAGTTTTTAGTTTAATGATGCAACAAACACAGCACACACAGAGACATATTCATTTGAGGTTTATCTTTAACTAGTATATTATCTGTGGATGAGAACACATGATGTTATTCTCTGTATAAATGCTTTGAGACTTTCTTGGAGTATTTAATTCAACCTTTTCCATTTCTCAGAACAAAGGGACTAATTTTAATCATACAGCAGGGAGGATTGGGGTTCTGCATACAGAAGCAGCAGGACTAGACTTTCCCTGACTAAATGAAAGGCCATGCAGGCTCTCCCATGCTTCCAAGAAGAAAACCTTCATATTTAGCTGTGATCCCAAAGCCCTTTGTGGAATAAGCAGATTAACAGGCTTCTTTTGGTGCCTGGCTTGTATCTCTTGTCTGCTGGATGGTTTCTTAGATCCACATGAAGGCAAATCAGTATGAGACACCAAATTGTGAGGTATCCTCACCTTGCCCCTCTCCTGTGGTCTGAGCAAAATGCTGTGTGTCTCTGTGTCCAGCTTTCCCCAGCTGCCCTTCTGCTTATTTTGCCACTTTATGGCAGTGTCACCAGATGGAGAGTGTTTTCAGTGAACTATTTTATACATTTTTTTAATATTTGATGCCATTTTTCAGCTCTTTCAACTTTTATCAGAATCCAGGGTGTCAGTGCATATACATCTGCATCAGCAGAGTGAGCTGGTGGCAATTGCTTTCTGTTGGGATCTTCTTGAGAAGACAGCAGCATGGATACCTTGCACCTGAATTGCTGTAAACACTCCAGTCTTGCACCTCTATCACTTTTCCTTCTCTTAATCCCCTGGTCAGAGTCTGCTTCTGCCCAAGCATACCTTCCTTTCCAGTATTACTCTTAATTTGTAGCTCTTTATCTTCATGTTAGGAATGCCAGAATCTAGAAACAGTCTTCTGTTAACTGGAGCAACAAAGAAGCTTTGATTGCAGTAAAGCTTGGGCAAAATATATAGCATGAAATTATGGGATGTTCCAAATAAGTGGGAATTTTGCCATTGGCTCCAACAGAGCAAAGATTTCATGCTTGTTTAAGTTTGAAATCTGAAAAGCTGAAGGAAATGAAACTGCCATGAAAGCTACTGGGAGGGGGAAAAAAAACCCCAAAAAACCAAACCAAACAAAAAACACTTAAAAAGGGCTAATTTAAAGCTCATTTCTTGATAGCTAAACTGGGCCTTGGATGAACATCAGGATCTCCAAATAAGTAGAAGCTGGGCTTGATGGGAGGAGGTTCTTCCAACAAACATAAAAGAGCCTGGAGAGCAGCACGTGGCCCTTTCCACCCTTGCAGTTGTTTATCACTTATGATTTCAGTTGGTTCCCTCACCCCATTTACTTACCTTGAGCTCTTCTAAAAGGACCAAAAGTCAAAGGTTGATGCCTGTGAAAAAAAAATAATGTAAATGCAGAGTTGCCTCATTGAAATCCAACATGTTCCTTCACATTTCTGGTGATTTCCTTGAGAGCAGAATTCGGTTTTACTTTATAATCCATCATGTCAAATTCTCTGGCACTTGCCCATAAATAATCACTCCCAGGCAGTTGTTATAAAGTGGGCACTGCACGAAATACTTGCTTATCCAATTCTTCCACAGAGCCTTCTTTTCAGCTGTGAATTATGGGGGAAGAAGAATGGATGTGATTAGCTAGGATAGCCATTTCTGCTCCGTTGCTGCTGTTATTTCATAAACTCTTGCTCACCCTCCGAAATCTAAAGGCTGTTCAGCTTCTTGGCTGCTTCAGACAGCTTGCCCTCATGATTTGTCATCCATCTCTTTCACTACTGGCAGTTCAGATAAGGAAAACATAGGTTGGTTTTCAGTTATCTGCAGAACGCTTCATCAGCCCTGAAACACCTTAGGAAAGGTCTTCCAGTTGGTATTCAGCTGTCTAACCCAGAGTCTCCCAGGTTCTTGTTTAGTATGGGAGCAGAAACTGAATTCAGGGATGATGTGCTGCCTTGTTATTAGGAAGTGGTTCATTGAAGCAATTCTGTTTGGATCATGTTCCCAGTGTGGGGCTTTGCTCAGGCTCAACTTTCCAGGTAAAGCTGCTCCCCTGGAGCTGCAGATGAGGTGATACTTGTGCACGAGGAGGCATCTCTCCCATCTGTTTGACCATCTCATTTCAGGAAGCAGCTACGTGTGACCTAGCCCAGCTCACAATCAGCAGCTGCCCTGGTGTTTCTGAGTCTTCCTGTGTCAACTGATTTTGATGGTGGCTGTTTGGTAAACCTGTGTCTGAATGGGGTGGTTTTAACCTGGCCAGATTGAGAGTTGGAGAGATTTTACACTTCCCTCTTCCACGCTTGATTTTGCAAATTGTGTGGGTATCTCTCAAGTTTATCAAGAATAAATATTTGGTCTGTTTAGGTGGGTACTTTTTATCTCCAAATTGGCCTGTTTGATGACTCCTCCTTAAAATCAGTTGTGTCCTCTCTGTTTCTCTGTTCCCATCAGTTCTGCATATTCCTATTTCCACTATAGGCTTCATCACCATCCACCCTGTCCCTGTAGCATCAGCTCTACTCCTTCTGGGGTGCCCTTGGCCTACAGGAGCAGGAAGAACAAACTCTCTGTCTTGCCACAGCTGCAACCCCCTTCCATTCTTATTCTTTCAAACCAGCCAAGATGGAGAGGAGAAGGAAAGAGGAGGTTGGGAGGGGGAGTCCAGGGGAGCTACTCCCTGTGTTTGAAATGTGATCTTATTTATCTCCTGGTCTTTCTCCATCTCCATTCCCCCTCCTTCCTTGGCAGACTGGTGTTGGGTTACTGATGGGAGGGAAGAGCACATTGCTTGCTTTTGGGAACCTCACAACTGCTTGATCCTGGGAAGTGGACACTGGAATAAACAGCTTTTTGGCTGAAGTTTCCCTTAGCTTGGCTAAAATTTCTGAGAAAATTGGAGGTTCTCGTGTGACTGGGCGAGCAGCTCTCACCCTGGCCAAAATCTACCACTTGCCAAAAATTCATGAGACTTGGCAACCTGGGTAATGGGACACAAGTGTTAAAAGAACGAAGGCTGGTACTGTGTTGTGCATGTGCTGAGTCTATCTGATCCTGACTGGCTTTGAAATCTGGGAGCCACTGGCTAATTGCAAGGCCACAGCCATTTGTCTGCAGGCACGGCTGGTGCTCACCAGCCCAAAGAGCTGGGGCAGAAGTGTCTCCAGAGCTGTTCAGACTTTTAGGGTCTTAACACTGCTCTTAGCTGTAGTTTTAAACTACCTTCTGTAATTAACCCTCCAGCATTTTCATACAGATACCATATCCATAAATCTACAGCTTTATAAGTGTTTCAGACCAGCTGGTCTGTTCTCCATTGAACATTTTGCTCCAGTTGTGAATTTAACCAAAAGCCACGAAGCTGTGCTGGAACAGAGGGCTCCATTCACGGGAGGTTGCTGTGATTTCAAGTCACTTTTTATTCCAAAATGAGGACGTAACATAGTCTTGGATTCTTGTGGCATGAGCTTTTGGGGAAAAGAATTACTTTAAGACAAGAGAAACTTTTTGATTTAATATCATTTTGGTCTGAAATTGATTTTTTCTGTTTTATATTGTGTAACATAAGATTAAAAGGATTGAAAAAACACATTTCAGAAGAGAAAAGTTCCCCTTGGAGGAAGTCTGAATGTTCAATCTCAACCTAAGCCCTGTTCCAGCATTTTTCAAAATGTTGTCACTCAAAGTGACACATTTCTGCAAATATTTTGGATTCAAGGAAACCAAATTTCCTCCTGGAAGAATATCCCCTTGGAAGACTTCTCCCCATCTCCATCTCACATTACTTGGCACATTTCACGTTAGACACTGCTTGCTCCCCTTTTCTTGGAAGTATTGCCAATTTTTCAACCCAAATGTGGAGAACCATAACATGTGATGAAATCCACATCAGTACTGCTCAGTCAGACCCTCCCAAATGCAGTCAGCTTGTCTGTGGCACGTCACAGTGGACAGATTGGAGCCCTGAATTCAGGCAGAAGGTTCTTTGCACCATGCCCCACAGCACACCCAAGGTGTGTGTCTTGTGGCACAGCAGTATGTGCCCCACTAGGTTTTGAGTGCTGCTTGTTGTGCAAGCAGTTCTTTCAGAGCTGTCCTTGCAAGAAGGCTTGTAGGCTATTTAGGCTGATGTTAAACTCTGAAAAGCACTTGGAAAATATGAGTATTTCAACTCAAAGAGGTGGTAAACCAGTGACTAAAATCTAGATCTAGTCCCCCTGTAATAGCATCAGTGCTGTTGGGACATAATCTGTTGGGTTCTCTTTTCACTTGTGCTTTTTTCACACCATTAATTTGTCTTCTGCCTTATGTAGTTCATCTTTTGCCTTCACAGTGAGCCACCCATCATAAACCAGAGCTGACCCTGTCACTGCAGTGAAGACTGCACTCTCTGCAAAGACACCTCTGCTTAACTGGGAAGGCTTTTCTTCTCCTTTTTGCTGAGCTGTGGATGTGGAAGGAGCAGAGGTGAACAGCAGAGTCTAGGGTAGACCCAATTTGTGCAGGTGGACTTCAGCCTGCAGAAGAGCTCATTCTGCTCGTGGGATGGTTTCAGCACAATGGCTCTTTCTGGATCTGCATTCCCCAGGTCCTGCAGCCACTCTCTCATCTCAAGGACAGGCTTTCTTTGACTTTGGTGGTCCCTGCCTACCCCTTGCAAAATTCAAATCAGCTGGCACTCTTGCAGCATGCCGTGAACACACACAAGCTAGGAAAGATTAAAGGGAACTCAAGTTCCTCCTCTCCACATGAAAAGGGTTTGTAAACTCTTTCAGTGCCTGCTTTATTTTTTTCTACTCGTGGTAAGGAAATAAAGCTGAGTCAAATAGTTTTCCAAGATCTAAGAAAGAGGGCTTGGGGTTGTTTTGCACCCTGCCTTGGGTAACGTAGCAAATAACTCTGATTTCACAGTATGAGAGAGCCACAGAGAGCTGTTGTCAGGGAAGTGCAAAGAAACACAGGAGATTTCAAGAGACACCTTGGAAGGGAGCTGTGAGCTTCTCAGCTGCTTCTTAGCAGCACTGGGAGTGAAATTCTGCTGGGAGTGTTAATGTCATCACCTCCCCAGACTTCACCTATTGTAAAGTGACACTTCCTGCAGCACTGGCTCTAGTTGTCTGCCTCCATTTGGGCCTTTAGATGTTTGCTTTTTGGTTTTTTTTTTTTTGTTTCAGCTTTGAAGTCATGCTTTTGGTAGCTGATACATTTTGGAGGACTTGGGTGAGCAGGACCAAGTGAGATGAATAGAGGCTTCTCCAAACTGCTAAAATACCATGTCCAACATGTGGATGTGAGGGCAGGAGGTGTCCAAGCCCCGACACATTTCAGATGAGCCCATCTCAGGGACAACCCTGCAGCAGCATCCTCTGTGCTGGCTGTGGAAGGCCCTTTGCCTCTGCAGCCCTGTGCAGGCTGCGTGCTCCCTGCAGAGCCATGGGCTGTCCTGTGCTGAGCAGTGAGCCCTCAAATCCAGCATCAGGAGTCCCAGGAACACTGAGAGCAGCTTTGGTGTGTGGCAGGAGCTTGTGTACACTCCTTCTGAGTTTGCTTATGGGCTGTGCTACGTGCAGGGATTTGTGGCTGAAGGTCCACTGCCATAAATCCTCTTCTACAGGCAAAGCCTTGGTGCAAATGTGCTCCTCCAAATTCTCTCTAGATTCAAACTGGAGGTAACATCTGAGCTTCAAAGCTAAATGCAGTGTGCCATGTTTAAAGGGAACTTTTTGAGTTGATTGTTAAGCAAAATTAATCCCCCCACTGTGTCTTTCTGTGGGTTGAAACCAAAGGCTCTTACAGCAAAATGGCTGAAGTTTTTAATCCCTTTTTAGACCAAAAGAAAAGAGGAAATGTAAGATGATTAAACAGGATTCTGCTATTTTCCCCTAGTGTTCAACATTTGCTGTTTCTGTTAGGTCATCAGCCACCATGAAACCAACATTTAACTTACAGACTGATTGCAGCAGCTGCCTGAAGCCCTGCTCATAACCTCAAAAACCAAACTAGAAAAAAAAAAATCCAGATGAACATAGTTCAATTTGCTCAATGTATTTGTAATGAAACACGGGACTGCAGATGGGCATTGAAGTTCCAGATTTCATCTGCATTAGATAAGGGAAGAAAGTGCTACTTTATACAACAGAAACTATTCTGGGTTTAATTCAATAAATTGTAATCATGTGCAGTATACTTGTGTTCACAACAAATGTCCCAGATATCCTGGAGAGAAAAACATGAAAGGCTCCATGTCTTGTAGCTTTAGAGTTGTTAATCTTTTTGTATTCATTTGTTTGGTTTCACTTAGTGTAGCACTTAGTGCATTTAGAGCATGACAGTGGGTTCAGTGAGCATGACTCTGTTGGGTCACAGCAAACAGTGTTTTTCTAGCTTTAAAGAGAAAATCCCATCTGTCCCTGGAATATAGCTTCTGAATGGTGAAGATAGGGAAAAAAAAAGCCCTCTTCTTTTAGCTTGTGTTGTTTCAGGTCTCCTGGACATTAATAGGTATGTCTGCAGTTGGGTCCTTGTAGCTTCTGAGCCTCTCTGTGTTTATTTTAGTAGCTGAAGCACAACTGAAACACTGACTGAAGTAGGCAGGGGTGGGGGCCCGAGGTGGAGAGGGATGTTGCAGGAGGTGTCTATGTGACTCACTGAGGATTTAAATCCTGGCCTGAGCTGCTGCTGATAGGGCTGCTCGCTCGTTTTGTCTCTTCCTGTGGCTGGGCAAAATCAGATGGTGATCTGTTGTTTTTATCTTGGAAGGGGGACGGAGCTGGAGGAGGCAGATGGGAACTTTTCTCTGTATTATTCCAGGAGAGTAAAAATACACAGATTCTACTCATGTGTGCTGGCCCTTGGACAGGAGCCACCAAAAGTCTAAGCAAGTCCCTAAAACGTGTCCCCCATCTTACAGCTATTTTCCAGGAAAGCCATCTAGTGAAATTATCCTTTGCCACTCCTCCTCCCAGCCGCTGCAGGAGACTGGCCTGGAGGCAGAGGTTATTCTGGGGCAGGACCAGGCTGTGTCCCCCTGAGCCCACCAGAGAGATGCTGAAGTTATGGCTACATGTGGGCTCTCCGTGGCTTGCAGGGCTCCCCACAGTCTGGTTCCCTCATCCCTGCCCAGGCAGAAGAGCAGCTGATGTGGGTGCAGCCCTGGTGGGGAGGGAGCGTGGGTCAGAGTGCATGGGAAGAGGTGACCCCAGCTCTGCTCAGCTCAGCAGCTGCTGCTGAAAGCCTCACTGCAGTACCCCTGAGCATCTGACAGAGAGGCAGGAGAGCTAAGCTGCCTTGGAAATCTCCTAAGACTCTTCCTGCCCTGGCTCTGTTACAGCCTGAGGTCAGGGCTGGGCTGCTGGACTCGCTGGTTCTTTCCATAAAGTAAAGATTTCTGCAATTAGGATGATTCTAAATATTTCTGCTTGCCTCATGTGCTTTTCATTATTTGTTGTTTATTTTCCTGCATGAAATTGCTAAGCTGCTCATGGCAGGAAACATTTGCATGAACAAATATTTTGCTAGTTGTGCTCCGATCCGGAAATCACCCAGCAGGGATATTGTTTTTAGCTGCTCCCACTGTCTCTTTTTAAAACCTCCTTGGGAGCCCCGTTACCCAGCATGGGGCACCAGTCGCTGGCATTTCAGTGAGAAATTTCTAATGATAACTGAGGAGCAGTTGGCTCCCTATTGAAAGTCATTGAAACACCCCACCTGTCACTGCAAATTTACACATTCATATGCTAAAAAGCTCTCCATCAGCTGGCGTGCTGTTGCCTTCCTGAGCCAGGCTGTTTGCCTCTTGCTCTGAGTGAGCAGCAGACAGTTCCTGGGGTGCTGGGGTGAGGAGTGGGTGAGGTGTTGGGGTGAGGAGTGGGTGAGGTGTTGGGGTGAGGGGTGGGTGAGCCAGCGCCTGCAAGCTGCTCCTCAGCACCTCGGTCTCTCGGGTGTGACACGAGGTAGAAGCTCACCCCCTGGCCGTGGTGGCCATGCTAGGAGGGACAATGCTGGTGCTTCAGTGCAGGCCCCGGATCCCCTGTTGATTTTGGGACTGATGGTGCCAGATGGTGAGGTCTCTGAGCTCACGCTGCAGCTCAGGGTTTCAAGGCTACCTAGACGTGGCTCCGTTTGCACTTAAAAGGCTTAATTGACTTAGGAGCATCCATCTCATTTTCAGGAGGTGTTCCCGAGTCTGGGGGCCTAGGACATGGCACCCTTCACCCCGTGCAAAGGCATCTGGCCAGACTGGCACCTGCTTTGGGTCTGTGCACATCCTGAGGCAGGTGGGGTGGCTGGGTTGTTGTGGCCACAATAATGCAGGTTCCCCAGTGCTGGGCTGGTTACCTGTGGTGAGGCACCTTTCAGTGTGGCCACAGGCTCCCCAGGCCAGAGCTGGCCCCTGTCTGGCTAAGCTGGGTTATGGGCAGGGGACATATGAGTCTGTCTAAACCTCACAGTGTAGTAGAGAGTTTTCTGAGCTGAGTTGGAGCCTCTAAGACCTTTGAGAGGCTTTCTGTGTGAGGCGCCTTTCAGTGTGGCCACAGGCTCCCCAGGCCAGAGCTGGCCCCTGTCTGGCTAAGCTGGGTTATGGGCAGGGGACATAAGAGTCTGTCTAAACCTCACAGTGTAGTTTTTTGAGCTGAGTTGGAGCCTCTAAGACCTTTGAGAGGCTTTCAACTGCTTCATAACTTTGAACCCATCAGTCCTTTGCGTGGTGCTCAGCATCTGCAGGAGCAGTTGCTGTCTGACACCACAGACATTATTGCCTCTTGTGTTTGCTGTGACAGGACCAAAGGCTGAAGCTGGGCACAGTTTGGGGTCACTGTCCTGTGATTCATCTGCTTTACTCTGACAGTCCTCAGCCCAGAGAAGCAGAGATCCTGATGCCAGTGACTGTCAGCAGGGCCAGGCTGCACAGGGCTTTGGGCAAGCTGGTCTAGTGGGAGGTGACCCTGCCCATGGCAGGGGTTGGAACTAGATGTTC
>NW_008591572.1:0-81005 GCF_000691845.1 Merops nubicus | reverse complement strand
CTGATGCCAGTGACGGTCAGCAGGGCCAGGCTGCACGGGGCTTTGGGCAACCTGCTCTAGTGGGAGGTGACCCTGCCCATGGCAGGGATTGGAACTAGATTTTCTTTAAGGTTCCTTCCAACCCAAACTGTTCTATTCCTCTGCCCAGAGCCTGGTGACACCCGAGCTTGTGGGTCCCCATCTCCCCAGTGCTGTGGTGGTGATTGGTTATTTATCTATCTCCAACAAACCAGCTCATTCAGTATGAGGGGTTGGGCCTGTAGCCACCTGACAGAGGAATGATGATGACACATGAATGATGGCTAATTGAGCAGAGGATGGGCAATTTGGCGTTATTAAGGCTGCGTTTGTGCTGGCAGCTGCTGCTGCTGGTGGAGCCGAGGCTGGAGGCGATGGTGGATCCAACACTGCCACCTTCTGATCTGCACAGAGGAATCAGCTTGGCTTGCAGGAAGTCACTGAATGAAGAAAACAATTGCAATGAAAAGGTAAAATAGTTTGAACTGGGAAATCGTCATCAATCTGCATGCATGACATAAGTGCTCCGTTGTTCTAGTCGTCATCAATCTGCATGCATGACATAAAGTGCTCTGCTAAGACAGACTGAGCAGTGGGTGATGTTTCTTAAAGCTAAATTTTAGCATCAGATAAAAGAGCAGCTGCAAAACATTTGGGCCTTTGTAGATAATACAGCCTAGAAGGCATTCTTATAAAATCACAGGATGGGTTGGGTTGGAAGGGACCTTAAAGGTCATCTGGTTCCAACCCCCCTGCCATGAACAGGGACACCTTCACCAGACCAGGCTGCTTGAAGCCTCGTCCAGCCTGGCTTTGAACACTTCCAGCAATGGAGCATCCACAACTTCCCTGGGCAACCTGGGCCAGTGTCTCCCCACCCTCACAGTGAAGAACTTCCTAGTTGTTATTACTTGATGTAAACTAAACTGAAGAACTTTGTGCTGTTAGTGCTTGTAGATCTTGAACTGAAGAACTTTGTGCTGTTAGTGCTCATGGATCTCAAAGGAGATGTCCTCTGAGGAAGAGTGATGGTGTGGAGTGAGGAGCTTCTGTTCTGATGCCAGCCTGAAAAATGCTGACATGAGAAGCGTTACCCCACGTTGGCTTCCACATGTGGTTGTACACATGTGCTTTTGGACATGGCTCTGCTGAGCTAAGGACCCCTGTGCAAGCATTAGCACTTGAGAGTATGTGCACATTTATGACATTCCCCAAAGGACTTGGGTTCTGTAAATTTACAGTATTGGCAGGCTGGGACAAATATAATCCAGCTTCCACATGTTTCCTGGTATATGAAAAAGAAAATAAGCATATTTTCTTTACACTCACACAGTGAAAATTCAAGCCACTAAAACATCTCTTTTCCATATGAAGAACAGCAGTTCAGTTGCTATCTTCTCTTTACATCAGGCTCCTGGGCTGAGCAGAGCTAGTGCAGCATTAATTTGTCCTTAAGACCACGAGTGAGATCAGGGCAGTGTGTGTGACAGGGAGGAGGGTGGAGTGATTATCTCTGTTGCACTGATATCATCCCAGCCTCCTCCTTGCTGGAACTCAAGGAATGATGTTCCCTTTCTTCCTGGGAAGAGACCTCTTCCATTAAGAGAGTGCATGAGTTCAGTCCTTTTCATTGTCTTCATGAGTAGTAGTGGTCTGGATATGGGAAGGAAGAAAAATGAGTGACAACGAGTGACAGCAGAACACTAATTTTTCAAACACAGTCAGCTCTTTATTAATTTGTGAACCTGAAATGAAACAGCACCCTCAGAAGGGTTTTTTTTTTTTCCATAATATCCCATTATTTACATTTTCCTGACCCTCTGGTACCACTCTCTGTCTCGTCTGTCTATGGACATCCTTCTGCTGATGTCCCTTTCTCTGTCCTATCACCTCTAAACACCTTGGCTTTGCTTACAAGGTGTCACTGAGGCCCATTGTGACCTGTCCATTGGTCATTTCTCTGTAATTACCAAAAGTCTGACTCCCAGACATGGATGGCCACTGTGCCCATCTCTGTCCCATGTTAATTAAGTTCACAGTTGCATTTTTCTTCATGATTGTGGGAGGAGTTCCTCTTACACATTGAGAAAGTAGATCTATTCTTTCAAAGCTTCTATAAACCTCCCTGTGGTTGTTTGATGTGCATCAAAAATCTACAGATGCTACTGAAGCTTGGCTGGCTGATGATGGTTACCCTGAATGCCCCATTGGCCTTTGTGTAGCCTTGGATTGCCTCTTGTCTTAATTGCCAACTGCCTTGGGATGGGCTGTGTCTCCATGTCTTTGTACAGTAGGTCAAAACTCTTGACCAGAGCTCACAGGCCTTCTGATAGCAGGACTAATAAGAACATTCTGGATGTCTGACAACACTTAAAAGTGTCTCTTTGGACACAAAAACGTCTCTAAAATTGTTTTCAGAACAGCAGGACTTTGCCTCTCAGGTTTGCTTTCGTATCATTGACTTCTTCTGAAACATTTACATTGTGTTTTGGAGTGATTAAACAAAAGGCTTTTGTCTGAGTCTCTTTTTCCCCCCAGAGCCCCGAGTTGTTGAAGCTGCTTGCACAAGGCCATCGAGGAAGGCAGTGCAGAGCTCAATTAGCCAAGCAGAGCCATTATGTGCTGCACCTCCTCCCTGAAGTGCTCTGTAGGTGAGCGTGAAGCTCAGTAGCTGGCTCCTGGCTGTGAGTTTTAAAAGACAACAGATGGTTCATCCTTGTTGGTTTAAAAGGGCTCAGCTCCATTCTTCACCACCCTGGAAAGGAAGCCTGCAATGCCTTCCCATAACTATAGCCTTCAAAGTTTGCATGGTATGAAGCAATATCAGCAAAGCCAATGTGATGTCAACACTATAATCTTGTTTGGGTTAAATTTCTCATATTTTTCTGGTGTTCTGATGCTTGAAAATAGGCACTTAGTGACTTTGTGGGAGTGTTAGGAGGACTGTGGGACTGAGAGGCCTCAATGTTTATCCTAAGCTGACTATTTGATGGTATGTCTGACATGAATTGCCCAAGCACAAGGGAGTACTCTGATGAATACCCACTAGGCAATGATCTCAGGAAGACCATCTGTCCACCACTGGAGAAGTCTGTTGCTTTTAGCTATTGTATCAAAAGGGAACTGGTTAATGAGAGAGCATCACTGGCATAGGGTGTGTGTCTTTCCCTTGGCATCAGAGCTGTGCAAAGCTCCTGGGAGGTTCTGTCTCTGAGCACCTTGATGTGACTCAGATACACACAATCCTTGTAAATACTTATTCTGTATTTATACAATATTTACACACTTTTTTTTCCCTAAGCAAAACGTTCTTTTCAGCCAAATTTTCAAGGACTGCAGTGAAGGTGCAGATTGCTGTGATCTGTTTTGCTAAAGAAGACCTGTCTGCTACTGAGTGAAGATGCAGTTAGGAAGTGAATACACCATAATATTTGCTGCACAGGCAGTTAGGACCAACCATCCACCAAGGGCTGCCCTCCAGCTCCTCCACAGATCTGAAATTCAAATCACTTGGATGACCCTTACTGCTGTGATTCATCCAGAAACCTCAAAACCCCCAATCTGCATCTATCCATCTCTGAAATTTTGAGTGGTGTACTGG
Source organism: Merops nubicus (assembly GCF_000691845.1). Lineage (NCBI taxonomy): Eukaryota > Metazoa > Chordata > Aves > Coraciiformes > Meropidae > Merops > Merops nubicus. Next base: position 77,386 of record NW_008591572.1, on the reverse strand, counting down.
TCTGGGAAGGGGAAAGAAATACCCTGCAACAGCACTGAAGGGAGTTGTTATGAGCAGTGAGCAGAGCCAGAGTAACTGCTGCTCAGTCTGTCCTCAGCTCACCTCCTGTGGGGGGCTCTGGAGCAGCAGTGACAGGCAGTGGCAGAGTATTTTTGCAATGATTGGGTTTTGCTGCATGCCCATTCCTAGGCCTGGTCGCTGTTGCTCATCAGATGACCTGCTACAGGGAGGCATGGTTCTCCTGTCAGAGATGAGGTTTGTGTGGCTACAGCTGAATGCACTTCTGGCCTAAGCCAGCTGCAAAATGATATTTAAAGGCTTGAGATTTCAGCACTGAAATTTGGCCTAAATGTTGCTTTGGGACTTTGACAATTTGCCTTAAATTTCCAAGGCACTTGGGCGTTATTGAATGCATCCCTTTGGAGCTGTATGAATTCTGCTTCCAGCCAGCTTTGCATTTCATTTTCAGATGGTGGTTGGGAGGTGTATTACCATAACCTGGAAAAGGAGAACTGCATTAACTAAAGATGGGGGCACTGGGGCTATTTTTCTTGCTGTGTGCCAGAAGGTGTTTGAATAAATTGGTAGCATGTTTTCTTATTCTTCTTCATCTTGATTTGTTTCCATTCTTGAACGGAGAATCCAGTTATAGTTTTTCTGTGAGTAGTCTCTAAACATATGTTAACAGATTGAATCACTGTTTTTTTCCATTTGTGTGGCACTGATAAGACAAACAGAGGTTACTCTGAAACACTAGACTTTGGAAAAAAGGGGGGGAAGAAATTTAGAACAAAGACCACCCAAAATATTTTCAAGTTCAAGATTCCAGTGAAAACAAACATAACTAAAATGATGTGCTTCTGATTAGTTACATAAATTATCTGGTATTGTTCCTTTTTCCAGGCCAAATGATTTATTGGTTTATCCCACACAATGTTAAATGGAAATTGGAAATGTGTAAAATTGCATTTGACTGCAGAGCACACAATGTGCACTCAGTTGGTAAGCAAAGTCAGCCCCATATGTTCTATACATTAACAGGACATAGTTACAGTGTTATGGCATGAAATGCCAGCTGTTAGGCCATGATATGAATGATCTGCAGATTGAGAGCTATCAAATGTATGAATCTGTGACGACTGAATAATGAACGTATTGAAAAGATTGTGACATTAGCAGACCAGCTGTAGTGTGCACAACTGCTCCATTGGCCTGTTTTGGAATAAAAGCAAGTTGTATTCCTGAGTTCAGAAAGAACAGGGGCAGATCTTTGAAGCAAAGAAAACTTCAGGGGGGTTGTGTGTGTGTGTGTGTGTGTGTTAGGTACCAAAATCCAGGGTGGGACCCCCAGGTCTCCACCTGCATACCCTTCTGCCTGCTTGAACAACCCCAGCTTCTACCCCAGCTTTTGTAGCTTCTCCTGCCCTGGGCTCCTGGTGGAAAGGGGGATGGACACCAGTTCCCTTCCCATGCTGGGTGTGTCGGGAGGGGGAGATTGGGGCAGCTCTGAGAGCAGCTTGGCCAAGATAAATGTTTTGCTGCATAGTCTGTGAATCCAGACTGGCCTTAGGGTGTTGGGAACTTTGCCTCTAGGAGTCAGGACGTAGCCTAGTTCATGAGAGGCTCCAGGCAGTTCCCACTGGAGTGGAACTGAGGCTCTGGTGGGTGGGACAGACCCTCACGTGCTGCTTGAGGACATTCAGAAAGGCATCTAGAAAACTGAAATTCATTGCTTGGTGTGCAGCTGTCACATCATGTGCTTTTAGCTTAACTTCATGTTTCTTTCCTATTTTAACACAAAACACTGTTGTTATGATGGAGGCAGTCTTGTACCACTTATTATTCTCTTGGTTTAGTGCAGAACCTGAGGAACTCATAGTCTGGTGGTGGTGTACATGCATGTGTGCATACACAAACACGTGTACACGTGTGTCAGTGGGAGCTGAGCACATCCTGCCATTACAGCACCTGCATTTCTGTGGAATGTTTACAGACTGAGGACAGTTTTCAAAACATTTCTCTTTCCCACGTATTGGATTTGTGCTGCCTTTATTTATTTATGATGTAATTTGTGCCTCTTCCAATTCATCCTGTCTCATGTTTTCCTTATCGGTGTCAGTTGTAGTCAATTACTTGCGTGAAAAGATTGAGCAGCTAATTTATGGCATGATGATATACAGTAGATACACTGCTCCCATTAGGACCTGATGAAACCTCTCTATTAATTTTCTCTGTGTGCCAAGTCAAGTCACAGAGGGTAGACCTTTGATGAATAAAGCATATTTTCTTACTTAGCTCCATTCCTAACTAGCTCAACTTCTAGAAATAACATCGGTTGGCCAATGAAAACACTTCTTTGATAGTAGTAGGAATTTAAGATAAAAAACAGCTGGGTAAGTTTTTTTAGATGAAAGGAAACAACTTTGAACTCTGCAGACAATGTAGTTTAAACCCAAGCAGATGTGTTTTAATCTGGGTTTTGAGCCGCTTGTAGATTTTCTTTTCAAATGCATGCATGTGCACAGAAATGATGACTTTCAGATGTCTTGACATAATTTGTTAGAGTATCACCTTGGTGCATAAATCTTCTATGCCAAATATTTCATGTCTTTGAACACGGACAGAGAGGTACCAGAGAGAATTTATGCTGTTCTTTTGGTGCTCTCCTGCAACTGTGTAAAAGAAACAATGTCATCGTATGAATGGGAAGTCTTTAAAATGAGAAACTCAGACATGTTTTTTCTGCTTCCCCATAAATCTTTTTACTGTGAGGGCCTAAAGTAACTCTGAGACGGAAAAGACAATATCAGACTTACTCCAAATTAGCAGACTGCTTTGATCTGAGCCCAGTCCTGTCTTACTTTGATAGCTATTAGTCACATCTGGCATTTTCATATGCTAATTTCCCTCTCCTTTCCCTGTATATTAACAGAATTGGAAGTAAACATATAAACAGACTTCCCTTCAATAGATAATCAACTTTTGATATAAATGTGGTAGTGACACTGTCTTTCAGCACATGTTCCAATCCCCATTAAACTTCAAAGCTCTGTGCAATCAAGACCTGCTTCTTCCCTTCAGCCAAATCAGGGGATTGAATGCAGAAGGGCTGGCTACAGATGTGACTCTACACAGATGTGAGCATCTCTTTCTCCTCGTCTCCCTTCCTTACTAAAATCAGGGAGATGGGATGGAAAAGATTCAGAGCTGCAGGAGGAGAAGAGCAGGAGGCAGCCAGCATAAAGAACCACCTCTTTTCTTCTTGGCAGAAGAGAAGAGCTCTCCAAAAAAGAATGATGGGATATTGCTACCTTAAACCAAGTTTTGAGAACTGAAGCAAGTACCACTGATAGCTGGGAAGAGAAGTAACCTACAGACATTTTTGCAAACAGGTACATATTTTTAGCAAGCCTCATCTTTGGCCCCCAATTCTCAAAAATATTTGAGCCTTTCACACACATTGTAACCAAGGGGAATTAGTAATTCAAATACCCTTTAGGTGTATGAGCCTTGCTGTGTTTTCCTTAAGTGTCTGTTTTCTGGGATGAAGATAAGACTCAGCAAGGGAAAATTTTATTTTTCATATCTTCAGGGTGGAAGGAAAAATACTGAAGATGTGTCATTAAAAAACAACAACAACAACAAAATGACAGAGGAAAAAAAAACAAACAAACAAAACCAAACACAAAACAAAACAAAAAAAACCCAGAATGGAAAAAGCCCCAACTCTTTGTCTTAAAACAAACAAATTTTGTGATTTCTGGTCATTCTTTTAGGGGGGGTTAGAACAGAATGCAGCTGCTGTGCATTTCCCATGTCTTCATCATGTAGCAGTAGGCATTTGTATAAAAGATCTTTCCTGTTCCTGCTGAGCCTGAGAGCTCTGGGCTCACCGTGTGGCTGGGATGTGTTGGTGCTACCTTGTCAGCAGAGCTCTGAAATGAGCCAGGCTTTTCCTGCTTCACCTCCTCTAACAGAGTCACTCCAAGCACAGGGACCTGGAGGGAGGTCTTTTTAAAGCTAGAGATAAAGCCATCACATGATTTCTTACAAGATTGAAAACACAGCTTGTAATAGAATAAATACAGCCAGATATCCTGGCTTTTTACCATGACCTAAGCACTTGTTGTTTTAACAGATAGCAGGAAACTATCAGTAACCCATTCTCAGAGCCTGGTGGAAAAATGGGTGAAGCTGCTCTAGATCTAACTCTTGAAGCTCATCTGGACTCGTATGTTATTGTCTACCTTGCCAGAGGAGGCACCTGTGACTGCTCCAGTTCTTCCAAACTTGAGGGTGGCACTGTATTTTATCAATATGTTCTTTTTCTTCTCTATCTGCATTAAGAGATTTTGGTTTTTTGCCTTTTTCTTTTTTTTTGTGTATACAAACAGATTTATTTTAAGCAACTTTTTAAAATGAATCTATTGAGACATTTCACTGGTCCCTTTTTATAAAGATCTTTGCCTACACAGGATAGGGGTTAAAAAGGAAAATAGTCTGGCAGGCAAAGGGCACCCGCTGCCTACAGTGCACAGCTATGGAAGTACTTGTTACGTGGGAACTTGTGAATAAAACACTCCAGATTCACATAACAAGCTGATACTACAGCTGTACTTTGTAAAGCACGGCCCTGCACGGCATGTGTGAGGCTGCCAAAATACCCTCGAGTCAGCAAGAGTCAGCTCTCAAAAAGAAGAAGGAGGCTCTGTGCCTAGATGGAAAGCATCATGTTTAATAATCCTGGATCCCCATAGATGCAGCCATCATTTCTACCCTGTGTACCTGCAAATCTGAGAGCAGATGTCCTTGAGAGTTCTTGTTTCTCACTTGCTCACGAGCTCTGTTTGTCCTGCACAGGAGCAGTGTGTTGTGTTCTGTGCTTTTCACAGTCTTCTAAAAGTGCCCAAACCCCCAGAGAACACGGTGCATCCCAAATGGCAGCATCTTGCTGTGTGGGCTCCTCTGCTTGTGCTTTGCTTTGAGCTCCATCACTCCACAAACAGTGCAAGACTGACACGTTATTTTGGCATCACCGGGAGGAGCTGATTGACAGGCAGGTGGAGAAGGAGACACTCATGAATGGCAAGAGCAGTCATCTGCCCAGATGACTACAGAAAACCTGTAATCAATTAATAATTTGCATGTTCAGAATAAAGATGAGTTGAGCAGGAAATTATTAACTGCAGCCTGAGAGCTTCAGCTAGATGATAGCAGGTAGTTTGCTGTGCTTACATTAGCAAATAGCTGAGGTAGTCAGGATATGTCAAAATCCAAAACTGTTCCAGTGCAGTCTGAAATGTATCTATTCAGCTCGAACAAAACTTCCCTATTGACATGCCTTTTGAAGAAAGAGAGTTTGTTTCCATTAAAGAAAGTTTTTACTCATTATTTATCATTTACAAAAAGTTCTTGCTTTTCAGTAAAAGGAGAAGAAGTCAGAAACCTTCAGACTTCCTCCCAGATCTTTTCTCCCCCAAAAGTCAAAAGGAAAAAATAATTAATATTTGAATTTTGATAACCCCTCTGGATTTTATTTTTAATGAATTCTTTAAATCTTCTGTCATGTGCTTCATCCACACAGACGTATACAGTGAAGTGCCACTCCCTTCAACAGTTGTGTCTGTGAAACATCCAGCCATGCTCATCCAAAAATCTGCAATGAATCTTGTGTGGACATCAGTGAGACTGTGCCTAGACCTTTCATTTTCTTAGAGGTGGCCAAGTTCTGAACCATCTGCCACAAATGTTGTCTAGTAGCACAGAGACAACCATGCTTTGTTATTATTATTATTAAAAGCTGTGTTTTCTTAATTTTTTTTGTTATTTTTTTAGATTTTTGGGGCCATTTCCTTTATTCTGCTGGGTTTTGTGTGTTTCAGTTTTGGGAGGCACAGTGTAAAAGCAGAAAAATTGGGATTTATAAAACAATCTGAAGCATTTAACTGTTAAGCAGCTGCAGACTCTATACAGCAACATGAAGTGCATGGAGGGAGCCACTTGGTCAGTATTCTGGTAAAAAAGGCATACTTATGAATTGTAATTCATGTGTCATATCCACTTAAAACTGGTGCTTTAAAGCTTCCCTCCTCGTGTGCAGGCAGCACTTACCCTCTGCATCGTGTTCTTAGGTTTTTAAATGGTTCCACAGTGTTATGACAATAATACCCAGAGATGCTGGAATAGTTTGAGCAGCCAACGGGTGAGATCAGTGGATAAAATCCTGGGACTGGGATGCAATCACCTAGTGCTTTTCTGAGAACAAGTATTCATCCTGCATTCTTCATTTTTAATGCAGCTTTTCCCTGCCAGCTAAGGAGAGCCAACAGAAAGTGCTCTCTTGGATATAAAGGGCATCAGGAATTGCATTTCAGGGGTGAAAGTTTCTCTAGCAGAACCTTCCAATCCCTGCCATGCCTTGAAGGAGCTTTGCTGCTCCAACACATGGTCCATACATCCTGCTGTAGTCACCTCAGGATAATTCTTGGCTTCAGTGAGAGCTGAGCTGGCCCTTACACTTCATAACTGATTGAAAAGATTTAGATGTCTGTCTGTCTATCTAATCTCCTTGTTTGCAGGTGGGTGATTATGTTACAGAGCCAGAATTCCAGATTTATCCTTTACGCTATTTTCAATCTTTTTGAAAGCCACAAAGTTTAGCTCACCTCATTATCCATCATTTTCAGACCTCTTTCTGTCAAGGATGCTTTCTGGGCAATGTTGGCATGGGTAAACTTGCTGCAACCTGGGGGATGGAGACAACATCAGGCTCACTTGTTTTTGAAAGTAGTTTGTTACCCTTTGTAAATGTAGAGGGGAGAGAAGTTCTGTAATTTTGTGGATTTTGTCTTGATTTATATCATCGTTAGCTAAACGAGTTTAGGGCCTTTCACTCCAAGGACATTGAAGAGCTGGTGTATCTCCAAAGAAGGGCAGTGAAGCTGGTGAAGGGTCTAGAGAACAAGTCTTGTGAGGAGCAGCTGAGTGGCCTGGGGTTGTTTCAGCCTGGAGAAAAGGAGGCTCAGGGGAGACCTTCTGGCTCTTGAAGACTCCCTGAAAGGAGGTTGGAATGAGGTGGGGGTTGGTCTCTTCTCCTGGGTAACAAGTGGTAGGATAAGAGGAAATGGCCTCAAGTTGTGCCAGGAGAGGTTTAGGTTGGATATGAGGAAAAATTTCTTCCCCAACAGGGTTGCCCAGGGCTGTGCCAGGCTGCCCAGGGCAGTGGAGGAGTTCCCAGCCCGTGGAGATGTGGTGCTGAGGGACATGGGTTACTGGGGACCTGGCAGTGCTGAGGGAACAGTTGGATTTGATGATCTTAAAAGTCTCTTCCAAGCAAAGCCATTCTCTGATTCTATGAAAGGAGTGAGCTCCCTGTCCCACACCACCTTGTCTGCCCATTGCCATGGTTCACATGCCTTGTGTTACACACTTGGCCTGGGCATCACTCCTCTGCTGCCTGATTGTGCAGAGCATCTGGAAAGCTGTCTCATCAGGGTATCTGCAAGCAGGGTATCTGCAGGGTTTTTTTTTTTAATTTAGAAGCCTTTTGTGATGAAGAATTATTATTTGTTGAGTTAGAGAGCAAGTCTGAGATACCTGCTTGGTCCTGGCACTGCTTCTGAGTGCCTCCCTGTCCTGCATTTTATGCTGTGTTTTTTCTCTCTCCTGCATTTCCTGCTTGTTGGGAAAGTTGGGCTTTGACAGGAAGCTATAAAAGAGCTTCGAGATGTATAAATTGTTTTAACTGTGAACTTTCTTATGATTCAGACAAGTTTAGAACTGGGGCAAAATCTTTATAAGCTCCTAAGTGACTTAGGGGACACAACAGTGTTGTGATAGTCACTGTAGCTGTTTTTAGGGTGCTAGCTTGTGCTGTGTACTCACATCACCACCACCACCAACGTGTGAAACAACCACCCTTCTTCATGGGTGTTATCATTCTGTGTGTGTGTAGGGGATACATTTCCTTGCTCTCTAATATTTTGTATTGAATAGTCTTCGTTTTCCAGGTTGACAAGTAAAATGTCATACTCTGGGAATGTTTATTCCAGATGTTCAAGCAGCTAAGTTGCATTGTTTTACTTTTTATTGATAACATTTAACACAATTTTTTCGCTGAGCTAAGGAATGCCAAGCAATTGCTTGTTGCTGTGGTGATAGTACTTGTGAAAGTTCTAATATAATGGAATAAATAATCCAGCAGGATTCACAACGTTTCTATTTCTGTATGGAAACTTTAGGATTTTTTTCTTGTATTCAAGTTATTTTTTCCTGAATATGTAGTCAAAATTGCTTTTCCATATAAATCCCTTTATACAGAACACTGCTGTGGGTCCCAGTTGAGGTTTTCCAGAGCAGATGTCCCAGCACAGCTCTGGAGATGCAGCTACAAACCCACTCACCACCCCTGCATTCAGGCAGTGGTTTCTGGAGCAACAACACAGGTCAATTTTCCTGTTGGAAACTTTGAACGTGTGACATACTTTGGATGTCAAAACGCTTAGTGATAAAGATCTTCTCACTAAGATAAAGATTTTAGTGATCTAAATAAAAAAAACCCTGGATTTCCTTAGTCCACTCAGAGCAATTGTCCTATAGGGACAACGTTTACGTTCCAGTTTGGAGGGGCATGCAAGCAAATGAAGAGAGATGCACTCTCCTGCACTGGGAGGGCTGGAACAGCTCAGGACCCAGAATTAACTCAAAACTGGTGGAGGGTAGGGTTAAATATCCCACTTTTCCTTCAGCTGAGAGATTTGAGATGCAGCCCTGCAGCACTGGTCTCAGTTTCTGGTCTCCCAGTCTTGTGGTATAACCACTGGGAACAATGCTGCCTTATTGGGTCAAGTAAATTCAGTTGGTGATAATCAGCATATTTGTTTAAAAGCAGGAAAAGGTTAAATCAGAAAGTGCTGGGAGATCATCAAAGCTGATTCTAGGGGAACCAGAGGAGGCTAAATGCAGCAGGGGGGAGAGTCGATGAGGGCTGTAAAGTGGAGCCAAGGCTTCTGGCCAGAGCCCTGCCTCGTGCCCAGCTGCTGATGTGGAAACTGTCACTTGGCGTGAAGCAGCATCAAATCATGTTCATTAGGCTGGAGCATGAACTCAGAGAGGCTCTCCTCCACTGAGAAGCCTCTTACTACTCCTGTGATTAGTGAGTGTAATTAGAAAGTCTGTGTTCACTGGAAGGAAACTGCTTTGGTCTACGCTCTGGTACGGATTAAACTAAAACCAAAACGTCATCGTGTTTTGACTAATTGCTGTTGAAACTTTTCAGCAAAATGTCAAAATGAGAAGCGAGGCCACATCAGAAAACTAAAGTACAGTAAGTACATGGCTGGTATTTAAAAAAAAAATCAATCAGATGGCTAGATCTAAGGGAAAAGACATTGCCAAACACAGATGCATGGGTTCCATAAAATGAAATTCAAGTTCAGTATATTAAAAAACATGTGGGCTGTATTTGAAAACACTCTATACAAAGGCTTGAGAGCCAAAATGGGAAAGATGTGGCTGTAGATAAGCTCTCGTGTTCAGAGCACAGCATAGGTCGTGGATCAGGCATGAAAAAGGAAAACTAAAGGCAAGATGAAGTGTACGATAGACTTCAGTAGGTTTCAGAGCACTCACAGGATATTTGTTCCCAACATGGTGAAGCAAGGGCTCTTATCAGCCTTGGTGAACTTAAATTCAGGACTATGCTGGTTAGATTTGTGAGGGAAGTGGTTATAATTCTCAGATTCTGCTCATTCAGAGGACATCAGAAATTCCAGAGCTGACTGTCAGCAAGAGGTACTTCAGCAACATTTTCTGGTTGCAGTGGTGAGTCAGTGAGTTAAAGCCCCTGAGTTTTGCTTCCCAGCTCGAGTGGAGACACACAAAACTTCCTCTGTTTTACTGGTCTGGGTGGATGGTGTAGGCTGGATTGGTGGCACGTACCCTAAAGCAAAGCCCTGATTTTGTTTGGTCTCTCTGCAGATCAAGTTTTCTAAAGCTCATGAGGAGTCTAAAAATGAAGGCCAAAATTTAGTATTTTCCAAAATCCGTATCCTGCCTTGGTACCTGGTGGGTGCCAAAATTTATCCTGGGCAGTTTTCTTGTAACTCATTAAAGACTAATGAAACACAGCTCTAAGCATCACTAACAGCTTACTGGGAAACAATTGGAGGGAATTATCCTGTGCCTGACTGCTGGAGAGAGGGAAGGGCATTTCAGAGAGTCTCTTCTGCTGAAGGCTGGGCTCTAGGGGCTTCTTCTGCTCGCCCTTTGTTCACAGCCCTCTCCTCCAGTCTCTGCCATGACAGCTGGTGTTTTTTATTCCTTTGCTTTACACCTGTTCTGTGTTAACAACCAGCCAGAGCTGAAGCATGACAAAGAGAATTTGCCACATGGCTGTGGTTTGACACAGCCGAGGCAGGGTGCTGAGCACCCATGGAGGGGTGGCTGGCTCTGCAGAGGGCACAGCCCAGCACACGTGGCTGGGACTGAGAGCAAGTGGAAATCACCATCAGGCAGGTGGAGTGAGGAGTGGAGGAGCATCCCTGGGGGCTAGAACCTGGCCATGAGCACACGGGGTTGGGTGCTCTCAGTGGCTGCCTTCAATGTTTCCATCCCCTCTGGTTTTAGAACTCGAGGAAGGGAAGAGTGTTCCAGGTGTCAGCTGGGACCTTTGCTCAGATATAGGTCAGGAATTGGGCACCAATGTCAAACCAGTTTGCACTGGGCACAGGATTTCCAAAGGAAGAAATTCCCTGACAAACAGAAACATTTTTGCTGATTGTTTTGTCCTCCAAAAAAGCCTGTTTTCTTAAAGACTTCATTCAGTACTGCTTTTTGGATAAGAACTGACCCTGCCCATGCTGATACTGTCTGCAAGGCACATAATTTTAAGAGTTCACCCTGTATCACAGTATTACTGTACTCACATTTCTCATGAACTACTGTCCCTAGATGACTGAAAAGCAGATCAGGAGATGTAAGGGAAAGACTCAGTGCCACTTGAGTTTTAGATTTTTTTTAAAGTCAGCGCAATTTCCATCTGATGTGAATTACATTGTGTGCTTTATACTTTTTTTTTGTTCTAAACTAGCAGCACTAAAAATGTTTGATTCTAGCAGATCCTTATCTTATTTTGTCCATGTGCATTGTAGTCTCCCATTTACTGAAGGAAACCTGGAAGGATTTAAAGAAAATTGTTTAAGAGGGAATAAATAATATTTATGAGATGCCTTCTGTCCTGTAGAGGAGATGGAGAATGCCAAGTTTCCAGACTAATTAGAAATAACTGATCAGCATCCCAGCCTGCCTTACAAATGATTTCTCCTGCAGCAGTTGAAAATGGGAATTTGGGGTGGGGGCAAGAGGAGTGGGAAACTGCTGATAGCACGAGACAGAGCAGGTATTTGGAGATTTTTGCCTCAGTGGTGGCATGTGTTGAGCTGTGCTGATGAACTTGAGTTACAGCTGAGCATTTTGTTGCACTTTTTGAATGACATCAGTGGCACGTGGTGTGTTTGCCAGGCTAAGTGAACACTCCTGCTGTGCAGATCTGGGCAGGGGAGTCCACAAGCAACAGACTCCCTCAGCCTTTGTGTTCTTGTTTGTATTCAAGCACTACATGTTCTTCCTGGCACAATGAAAAAAGTTAAGAGTACTTAAAACACTTTACCATGTTGAGAATACAACATTTTTGGCTACTGATCCTGAGCTGGGAATAAAACGTGGATTGTTAGCATTTGTCAGAGCCTAGAACGTTCTGAGCAGTCACGATGCCTTACAAGAGCCAAACTCCTGTTGCTGTGGGACCCCTGTGTCTGTCACCAAGCTCCTGGGGTGCACTGGGGCTCCCCAAAAGGAGATCTGATGGGTGATGATACAGCAGCAGGTCTGGCTGGCACGGGGACGTGTCCTGGGGGTGTGCAGGGTGTGATGGGCTCGGGTGCCCCACACGAGCTGATCACTGGGGCTGCTGCAGAGGATGAGGAGGAGATGACCTGGCCCCACCCAGGGCTTCCTGGGGTTGGGCACCACCCGAGCTGAGCTGCCCTGAGGTGGCTGTCTCTTCTTGGAGAGTGCTGTGAAAATTCCAGACTTATTTCTGTCTCCAGTAGGGCAGAACTGTTTTTTTCCTGGATGTTGGTCTCATTGTTGTCCTTGTAGCTGGGTGAGTAGAAGGGTTGTGGGTGCTGTGTGAGCAGGCTGCCTTGGGATGGTGTGTAAGTACTGGTGTGAGGATGTGCAGTGGCTTTGTTTTAAAAGGAAAAAGTTCTTTCAGTGCCTCAAGTATTAATTCTTCTGTAAGCCTAGCTTTGATTCCAGTGGTGCTGAATGTATTCTTGCAGATTTGGGAGCCAGAGAGAAGCTTATGAATTAATGTTTAAATACCCACCCCCACAAGTACTCTGAAATTGCTCTTTCAGCACAGAGTAACTGAATAATTCCAGGATTTGATATCTGAAGATCTTTCAGCTTGAGCAATAATACTAATAGGAGCTCTTTCCTTTCTTTCAGAGGTATTTAAAGGGGAAATTTTTGAGTTTAGAGTTGAGAATCTGTTATTGATACATGCCTGAAATGTGGCCATTCTTGGTCTTAAGCCAATGCAGCCTGTGGGGGAGATACCTTTTCTATTCAATGGAAATGACTGTTTTGCTCTGGGGAAAATAGGAATGATTTTCTTTCTATGCTGAAGTGGAGCATTTGAATGCTGAATAAAATCAGAAAGCATTTAACATCTAATCTCTGTAAAAACATGGTTATCAGCTGTAGAGTAGTACTTCATGCTGCCCGGGTGGATGGTGATGTCAATGGAAAGGACTGGCCCAGAAGAAGGGGGGGATTTAATTAAGCTGGTTTTAGACTTAGCACTGCTGTGTGTGGGTGGCTCCTCTGTCCCCCTGTGTGCTTAGGGGTGCTCAGAGCTGGCTCCTTTGAAGACCACGAACAGGAAGGTCTCATGTTTGCTCTTGGAAGATCCCGTGCCACAGATCTAGCTCTAGGACCTTAGATAACTGGAGAGCAAACAGAGGAGCTGAAACTTGCTGTGATTTTTCTGGGAAATCAAGTTGTACAGCTATAGATTGTTCAACAGGGAAGTGCAGAATAATTTGTTCTGGACCAAAGGGCTTTCTCACCCTGTCCCAGCACATCTCAGTTCCAAGAACACCCCTGCTGGGTGTGCAGTCCTCCAAAAGCCCCTGGCTTCATGCAGCACAGACACTTGGCATCAAGCTGTGCCAATACTTGACCTCTTGGTGTACTCTTGCCATGTGTTTTCTGCAAGGCTGCAGAAGACCTTGCCAAGGGAGAGAGTGGTAGTTCATCTGGGTGGTGGGTCCAGAGCTGAAAGGACCCCAGTGCTCTAACTCCTCAAGGAGAATTTTGATCAATGTTATTGCAATTGATTAATGAAACAGGTCAGGTCTTGGTTTGTGGGTCTGGAGTTGTGTTTGCAAGGAGGAATATTTGAGTATCTTGTCTATTATAATAACTGGTGTCACTTGGTAAGGTGAACTTCTGCATGAACTTGAACAGTAGCATGTTGGGAGGGAGCAGAATTAGGCAACAAAAATATTCTCTTCTTGGAGGCTGTGCCTGGGGTTAGGGCTGAAGGTGTTACAGAAGTGCAAATATTTAACTGGAGCATCTTCTGCAAAGAGTGTGGAACAATGAGAGACGTGGGGACTACAGCCTGGTGGGGTTTTTTAAACTTTTTCTAAAGCTTGAGAGCATGTAGGCTATCATTAGTACTTGTCAATCCTGAGCTGGTAAAGCTTGGAGAAAATGCTACTAGGCTGATGAAAGCTCTTTATCCAACACACACTTGAATGGCTTTCTTGGAATGACATGCAGAGCTCTTAATAACACTCTGGAATAAGCTCTTAATAACTCTGGGAGAAATGTGTAGAACCACATCTGAAAATCTAGAAAGGATGTATCCATCAGTGGAGGAAAACTTTTTCTTTGGTTTGCTGCTCTTTCTCAGATTTGATTATTGCAGAGAAGAACGAGGAGTGCACAAACTGCTTCCACCTCTCTGGTCTTGGCTGAGAAGCAAGAGCTGTGGCGTGCAAGGATCAGAGCATCTGAGCACATTGAAATTGGAAAGAGACTTCTCTCCAGATCTGGAGAAGCACTTGGCTGCACTTAGCAATTTTTATGGGCCTTAGCATGACCACGCAAGCTATTCTATCACAGATTGAATGCAGAGCTGGGATCCTGCTGCTGCTGTAGCAGAAACAAAGGGTGCTCTGAACAGAAAAAAAGCTCTGCTGCAATTCCTAGTGGCCAACGCAAGCATGGGAGGTGTAAACCAGGAGGAGATAAAGTATTGAGGGACCTTTCCAAACTGCAGTGCCACAGGAGTTTTGCCTGTTAGCTGTGCTTGGCATAGAGCTAAAGAGAAGACAGTTGTGCTTGTTTTCAGCCTCATCAGTGGGATGAGGATTGTCAAGGTGATGAGAGCTCAGGTGTTCTGCAGGCACGGGCCAGCAGAAGAGGTGGGAGCTTGCAGAGGGCACTGCCTGGTGTTGATGGCACCCCAGATGGGAGCAGCTGGATGTGGGTGACACTCTCTGAGTGTCAGGGCTCTGGAGGGGTGTGGAGTTTGGGAGAGGATTGCTGGCTCATGTTTATGGCTTGCTGTGACATGCCGTTATGGGTGACAACTGTGACAACTGTGTTATTCTGACTCAAATATTGCTGAGCCTAAGAGCTTCTCAGCATTGTTGCTGTTATTGCTCTTATTCTGTTCTTTGCTCCCTGTGGCTCTGTGACAGCAAACTTTTGTCATAGGGCTCTTCAGTGTGGGGAACATCTTGTCTAGAGCAGCAGGGAGGGATGTGCACAGTGCCACCACAGTGGGATGCTGCTTCACTGGTCTCTCAGAAGCATCATATGTAATGCAGGAAGAAGTTGTAGAAAGCTTGGTGAAGGTGCAGAGGGGCTTTCCCCTTCCTGTACTGCTGCCCTGTATCCAGTAACTCATGAGCACTCGAGCTAGATTGGCTCCCTGGTAGCTCCCATGCAAGCCATGGCTTCTCCTCCAGACTTCCCACCTGGAATATGCTCTTTTCTAGGTCTGCTGCTTTCCTTGCACTTCAGGGCGCTGACTTTGCCCAGCTGGTGTGCTGCCCTTCTCTTGCTTTGCTCTCTTTTTAGAGCCAGAATCCTGGTGTGGAAGGAGTTAACTGTGGTGCTGGGCAGCTGCCAGGCAGTTGGGTTCCTTGTGTCCCCATTGGAGAGGAGACATTGGCTTGTAAATATTAATCTCTGGGGTATGATTATGCCTTAGACCACAGTGGCTACAGACATCTTCCTATGTTATATTTTGCCAGGGCAGAGTTGATTAATGAAGCTGGAAGCATGAGAAGGAAAACTTTGGGAAACTCCAATGCTGTACTTAAAATATCTCATGTAAATTAATATTCCTGAAACATGTTGTCTGCTTTAAATGTAGGCCCAGGGGAGAAAATGTGCTGATACATATGAGTAATCTGATTTCCTTCCCAAACTCAGCGAGACTCTGTGCCAGTGAAGGGCAGCAAGAAGCTTTGAACAGAGAAAGTAGAAGTTTAGTGTTTCTAGCTGTTGAATGAAAGAGTTGGGTCATTAGGGCAGTGACTGAAGGATGGAGTCTCAGCATCTTGGAAGCCCTTCAGCCTTGTTTAATGCTGTCCCTTTAAGGAGTGCTGGGTCAATGTAATGAGTTGTTGAGGTAATGGCTTTTTAATGTATTTCAGGGAAACAAGACCACCCTGATTAGCTGTAGGTTTTATTTTCAGAAGCAGTTATGATTACTGAAACGTTGTCACATGTCATGAATCACTTGGTTCTCTGGCCAAGGTATCACAGGCTTGCTACAAAGCCATTAATTACAGTGGTTAGGCCTCAACATTTCTGTCCCATTTTGAGGCAGTTTGGCAGCTGAACTGAGTGTAAATATATCAACGCATATTTTCCTACTGGAATCCATGTCCTGGTAGCTTCAACGTGAAGGCCACAAGATCCTGTGGCTGATGGTGGCTGTAGGGCTGGGAAAGGAGATGCCAGGAGCACTGGGGAGGCCAAGACGTGTCGTTATGTGGGTGCTGGCACTGGGCTTGCTGGTCCTGCCTCCACACCATCCTGCTGTCCATCCCTGTGAGCTCTGCTGGCTGACGTGTCCCTGCAGTTCCACAGTTTGAAGGCCTGAACTAAAAAACTTCTTTATTTTTTTTTCATTTTTCCTAGTTGGATCACTTTGGAGATCTTGTTTGTCATGAGCCTGTAAGAATGTATGTGAGAGATGTCCCCAGGAGATCTCTGATGTGTTTGTGGGGAAACACATGGAGCAGTCTCTGAAGGAGAAGTGCTCTCAAGTGTGTTCTTTGATAATTCCTTTGAGGAAACCTGTGTAACTTCCACAAAAATCTGCCACTGGACACAGATGTTCCAGGGGTTGTACCATGCCTTGAAAAAGCTGCTGGTGAACTTAGCTGCCAGTAGAAATCCTCCATAGCTGAGCTGTAGCTTTTCAAGCTTATTACTGAGGAAAGTTCTTTCCTTTTGCTCTGGATGTATGTACAACACAGTCAACCTAAAGTCACAAAATGGAGAGCTGCTAAATGCTGTGTCCACGTGTGCAACGTTAAGGTCAGGTTGAATGTTTTCATGTGAAGAAGTGTGTAATACTGTCAGCACACTGATGTCAGAGACCTCAGCCTGTTGGACTGAACCTTCTGAAGTCATCAGTGCCTGCAGAAGGACAGGTTACATCTAATTTCTTGAAGGTGGACACATCATTTTAAAGTGCTTCAAGCTCAACACACGCACAATTTAAGCCACCTGAAATACTCATTTTCAGTTTTTTTTCACCTTGAGGGGTGGCACATGAGTGACTCTACACCTGCACTGCTTGACAGCCTGGCAGTGGAGGCAAAACCCCTTGTTCTGAGTGAAAAGATCAGTCGCCCTGCAGAACTCTGCAGTGAAAGGCTACCTAGGTAAAAACAGTAAAAACAGCTTTCATTCTGAGGATGGGCACTGCTCTTGTGTTTGGAGATGTTTGCTGTGGTTTTGATCAGTATAAATGGTGCTTCTCCTGAGTTTGCAGTTCAGAGCACAGTGCTGGGTGTGTATTTCATTGTCAATCTCCTTTAACTCAGTGTTCTCCAACATTCATCTTTTCTTGTCCATGTTTTCTAAATCTAATCCAGCACAACCTCTGGCAAATAAAGCAATTGTTCAAATTGATGTCTTTGAGCAAAATAAATCATAAATCAGTACAGAAGCTTTTTTTTCATCTAAAAAGTTTGGTTGTGGTTGGCTTCTTGTTTTGTTTTTCCCTGGAGTGTGATTATAGAGCATAGCTTAAAAATAGGCAAGAGGACCATGCCACCTGCAGGTGCTGGGGAGAGGTTGTGTTTGTGAGCCACGTCCAGTGCTGGCAAACCTGCTGGGCTGCAGGCAACCAAAAGAAACACACTCAGTTTTCTTTCATCCTTTAGCAAGTGGAAAGCATGGAATATAATATCATTCTTCCAGAATTCCCATGGTAATCAGTCTTGACTAAAGAGAAGTGGAAATGCCTCGGATGAGGCAGGATTGGTGGAGTGTTGTTTCCCTTTTTGTTGCCTTCACCAAAAGGAGCACGTGCAGCTCTAGGTCTGAGGTCCCCCATGGGCCAGGACCCTGATGCTCTGGTGCCTTCTCTGATGTATTAACTGATATTCCTCCCTTAATAAGCAGCTGATGTCTTGCAGTGTGTCTGAGAGATGAAAAGCTGGATTTCTGCTAAGGATGAGTTAGTACACAGCTCAGTGAAGCTAGCTGGATTTCAGCTATTTGGGACTGTGCTCAATCAGAGCTCCAGACATGTCAGGTTGCAAACCCAACGTGGTAGCCTTGCCAGAAGCCAAGCTGCTTTTCAAGTTTGAAGCTGCCTACAAGTAAACCTTGAAACCAGTGAGGAAGATCATGGATGGGAAATGGTTTAAGGAGACCAAAACACAGCAATGGGAGGCAGCACGTGTTGCTGATTACCTGCTGTTCTGACTTCTGAAGTAATTTTTCATCTGTGAGCTGTGGTCAAACACAGCGGCCAACCAGGAGCGTATGTTCTAGCTTGTGGGCATGGCAGATACTGGGAACTGATGTTATGTCATTGCTGCTACAGGTCTCCCATTTATTGTCCTCATGCTGTAGCCTGGGAAGTGCTGCTGGAGCTGGATGGTTCATCATAAACCATAACTGCATAAAGATGATCTGCAGTAGCTCCCGAGACTCGATTTCTGCTTGTAATTGGCAGGTGAAAGAAGACTCAGAACAATTATCTGATATTAATTATGTCGAAGACTTTTTGGATTCTCCTTGTCTTTAAAATGTCAATTTTTGACATGACCAGAGAGCTTTGTGCGGGGAAGGGGGAGAGGGAAGGTAACTCACTCAGGGGTTGTGGTCAGAAGCTGACTTAGGCACCTCACATTGCAGAACATCCTTCAGCAGCTTGAGCTCTTGAAGCCTGATGACTTCTCAATACCACCTTGATGTATTAGATCAGCAGCATCTGGGCTTGGAGCCTGCTGCTGGGTGTCCTGGGGAAGGTGGCACAGGGCTCAGCACTGAGCATGCAGCACCCTGCTAGGCGTTCACAGGAGCCAGTGCAGTCCTGCCTGCAGGAAAATGTACTATCTTCATTGAAATATTTATGCATAGTGACCTGAAAACTGTTGGCAGGTACTAAAAATTCAAACTCTGAGACAAAGTGACATAGCCCTTCAGTGAAAGAGAAGCAGCATTCCACAATTAAGACTTTTACTGGATCATTTACACTGTGAGGGTAACAAGGGAGTTGTGGGTTTTGTATGATGTGATCCTTTGGTAGACAAAAAACCTAAAAGTTCTAATTTTGCAGAAGTATCTATACAGTTGTAGCTACTCCTGCAGGTGAGACTGGACAATAATGCAAACCTTATTTTGTCAGCATCCTTTCATAACCTGTGACAGTGTTCAGGAGAAGAAATTCTACATGGTGATGCCCTGGTGACACAGCTCCTCTCAGCCACGCTGTCTGCACTTACTGAGCCGTGTGTGCTGGGAGGCACTGAAGAGTTCCACTAATTTCAGAAATATCCTGGATCAGAGAGCTGTCTGCCAGAGGCGTGTCAGGCACAGGATGCACATTTTATCTTCTGGGCTTGAGTGAGCTGTTGCTGTTCCTGTTATTACTTTTTTTACCTTGCCCTCTCTGCTAGTGAGTTTTGTGGCGGTTGTGTCATGCAATGGCAAGGGAAATGAGAATTAATGGTCCATGCACTAATCTGCAGCCCATGAGGGCAAAAGGATGCTCTGTCCTGTCCCAGAGGGTGTAAAGCCTGCTGGAGGATATCAGCCTTTAGATGTAAAGCTGAAGTAAGCCTGCAGCCAAAAATGGATATGAGGAGTAACTCATGCTGTGGATGGAAGTTACCAGGCTGGATTTGCTTGGATTTTTCACCCTGTGATTCATGCTGTAGTGGGTGTAAGGACTGAGTTGGTACTTCAGCCTCCCAGCCTGTGGGTCAAGTTTAGTTCCTTGCATTTCTCAGTGCCTGTTTTCATGAATATTTCACCTGGAGTCCTGCATCCAGTTCTGGAGCCCCCATGACAAGAGGGACGTGGAGCTGCTGGAGCGTGTCCAGAGAAGAGCCACGAGAATGATCCGAGGGCTGGAGCAGCTCTGCTGTGAGGACAGACTGAGAGAGTTGGGGCTGTTCAGTCTGGAGAAGAGAAGGCTCCGAGGTGACCTTATTGTGGCCTTCCAGGATCTTAGGGGGGCTACAAGAAAGCTGGGGAGGGACTTTTTAGGATCTCAAGTAACAACAGAACTAGAGGGAATGGGGCAAAGCTGGCAGTGGGCAGATTCAGGCTGGATGTGAGGAAGAAGTTCTTCCCCATGAGAGTGGTGAGACCCTGGCATGGGTTGCCCAGGGAGGGGGTTGAGGCCCCATCCCTGGGGGTCTTTAAGGCCAGGCTGGAGGAGGCTCTGGGCAGCCTGATCTAGTGGGAGGTGTCCCTGCTCAGGGCAGAGGGGTTGGAACTGGGGGATCCTTGTGGTCCCTTCCAACCCTGACAGCTTCTGATCTGTTTTAGCAGAAGACTTAGTAGTGTTGGCTTGATGGTTGGACTTGATGATCTTAAGAGTCTCTTCCAACCTAGAGGATTCTATGATTCTATAATATTGTCAGCATGTAGGAGATTTGCCACTTCTACTCATCCTTCAGGTACACTGGAGTCCAGGCAAAGGTTTCCATGCCAATGGAAGAGGACAGAGAGACACGTTTGTCAGAGTGACCCAAAATCAGCCTTGTTTATTTGGGAATAAACAGGGAAGGTGGAAAATCCAAATACACACCTCCCTCACATTGCTCCTGTTTGATCCGTTGTCTGTGGGGCTGTGAGGAGAAACTGTCCGCTGAGGGTAAGGTGAATAATGGCACTCACACTCCCTTAAAGCAGGGGAATAATTTGCAATATTTATTGTATATGCTTGGCTGCTCCGAAGTGATGTTTTGCCTGGGAGCTATACCCGGGCAGGCCCCTGGAGGGCACCAACAGCCAGCGATACCGTTTTTCTCTCGGCTTTTCCCCACTGAACATCACCACTATGAAGAAGGCAAATACATCCCCGTGTATAGATTAAAGTGAACTTGCTTTGCCTTGCATAATATGGAAATTCAAAAGACCAATTTCTTAGTGTAATTGAAAACCGCTACATTTCAGGCTTATTCATTGAATCAGTATTTCCAGTTAGAATTCAAATTAATCTTTCTACCTTTAAACAAGATAACGAGGGTGTAGTTATATTTACTCAGCCTTTTTAACAATCAGGCTCAGTGTAGCTGCGTGTGATTAACTACACATACACAATTGCAAAAGGTTAGTACGGGCATGACTCAAGTCAGAAGGGAAATGCAACTCCTAAGGCTGAAAATGTGAACTGACAGCTCAACACAGCCTAATGCCCGAGTCCTTCTGGAAGTGGGGAGTAAATAGGAAGAGGAGAGAGGCAACATGACCACTCTGATGTAAGAACCACGCCAGCTTGTCTGTGTTTCCCTCTGGATTTATTTTTTTAAATTATTTAGCCTGCAGTCCTCTTGCACTGAAGTTGTATTAATGCCACTTTACTGGATTACTTGCAACAGCTGTCCCAAAAGAGCTGTGATATCCAAGGGTGTCTGTGGAGCACATCCGTGCACCTGGATTCCAGGTCAGCTGGAAACACAAGTTTGAGGTTTGCACCTGGAAATGTTTATCCAGAGCTCACCCTGCTCTTCAGCACAGGCACCCGAGGGGCTGGGTGCACTGGGTGGGAGAAATCCCCACTTCTGGGAAATGCCAACAGATGGGGTTTAAGAGCTCACCTCTATAAAAAGAATCCCCAGGGAGAATTTCACTAGTGTCATCCTAAGTTCAGGAACTAGAGACTTTGTGTGGACTCTCATGGTCTTTGGAGGGGCTTGGGCTGTCTTCTCTTTTCAGAGATTGGCTAATGACACAGAACTCCTGCAATTCAGGAGCATTCAGCTGGACCCACAGAGGTGATCAGGTTTTGGTAACAGAAGGCTTTTTGGTCTCACTAGTACAAGGCCCAGTGGCTGAATATCAAACAAATCTGCAGAGAACAAAGCAAGGGAGCAGCTGGTTGGAGGCTTTGATGGATTCTCTATGCCTTGCAATGTCCAAAGGGAGATCAGGTACCTTTTTGACAGCTCAGCTCTAGTTCCAGGGTTAATTATGGGAAGTCCAATCTCCTCTGTTACACAGGAGGTCAATATGAAAAAGGTGATATTTTTTTAATGCATTGGTATGAAAGGGAAGTTGCAGCAGATCCAATCAGAGGTGGGAGGGCAGACACTGTTCTGGTGCTCTGTCTTTCTGTGAGGAGGTGCTGAACAAATCCATGTCCCCTGCAGCTCTTATGTTAACCGAGATATGTGTTCTCACTGCTGCAAAAAGTGAATATTTGGATTAAACACCAATGACATCTAACACCTTAGAGAAGGGTGAAGTACTTCTTTGCTGGCTGCTATGCTAGTTTCCTCCCTGTTGTTCATTTACAGGTCCAGACTGGGTTGCAATGTCAGCAAGCACAGGCCAGGAAGGGCTGCAGGGTGTTTAAATTTGCACTGGGGACTGTCCTTGGTCCTATGGATGGGAAAACATCTTTAAATACTTCCTGATTTTTAACATCTTTAAAAGAAGGGTGAAGCACTTCTTTGTTGGCTGCTATGCTAGTTTCCTCCCTGTTGTTCATTTACAGGTCCAGACTAGGTTGCCTCTGCAGCCATCTCTGTTGCAATGTCAGCAAGCACAGGCCAGGAAGGGCTGCAGGGTGTTTAAATTTGCACTGGGGACTGTCCTTGGTCCTATGGATGGGAAAACATCTCTAAATACTTCCTGATCTTTAAATACCTGATGTCCAACTCTGCAGTGCTTGACCAGCATGATTGGAGCTGGCCCTACAAGGTAAGCAAGACCCAATTTATGGTGAAGTCACTAAATTAGTGTAAGTTGTTCTTTGTGCAGCATCACAAATTGGTTTGTGGGCTCGATATTTCAAGTAGTGACATGACTGTGCTGTGGAACTAGTGTGGAGATGTCAGGTGGCACCTGATAGTTCTTCTGATATCTTCACTGCAGGCTATCAGACTGTCAAGGGCAACCTGGGCTTTGGATACGAGAAGAGACAAGGGTACAATGTGTTTGGGCAATCCCACAACCCCACAAGCAGTCCTTCTGCTACTTTTAACTTGCAGACATCCACCTATCCCTAATCCATCTCCTGAATTACTCTGCTGTACCTAGCCTAAACTGGAGAGAGAAGAGAGTGTGTCCTAATATACTTTTTTGAAAGGCTGGCTGTTGAACTTTGTGTGAAATCCCCCCCCCCTTGAATTACTGAGGGGTTCTATTCTGGATGGCATCCCACATATGTTTTGCAGTCACAGACTGGAATAATTCCAGGGAAGCTGCTCTGTTCTGTTGCCTAATTAATAATAAATCTCTTTAAAGAAGAAATAAAAAAATCAATGCATATTTAACTGGTAGAGTAGCTTCAAAAGCACCATTTCTGAACATGAGCTGCATCATACGGTTCTGTGTCACTCTGGAGATCCAAACTAGAACAAAACTTTGGATGTGTGGGTTTGCATTCTGCTTCTGAAGTAGGTGGATAGTTTAATGTGTTGACTTTTCATGACTTTTTTTTATTTGTTGTTTTCCCCCTCTTGGAGAGAAAGGGTGGAAAGTACAAAGAGCAGTGGCTTAGCTAGCTAAGTGAAGCAGTGGAGGTAAAAACCTCCTGCCTTCCCTTTCTGCCAGGGATTTGTGGCAAAGATGGAACCTGCAGTGGTGAGGTGAAGTCATAAAGCCTCTACCTGGCAGTGCCTCATCCCCACCCAGCCAGCAAGCTGCCCTGGGAAGCAGCTTATGTGAGAGTCCCCTTCTGTTGAGGAAGGCAGGGTAACATAAGGTGTGAGACTAGGATTTGGGAGAGGATTTTTATCTGCTGCTGTTACT
Source organism: Merops nubicus (assembly GCF_000691845.1). Classification (NCBI taxonomy): domain Eukaryota; kingdom Metazoa; phylum Chordata; class Aves; order Coraciiformes; family Meropidae; genus Merops; species Merops nubicus. The sequence goes on along the minus strand of NW_008591572.1, from coordinate 53,845 downwards.
GTTGCTGTAGAACGCTGGCCAATGATTTTCATTGTGTGGTTTCTCATAATGAGGCAAGAACTGAGTGTTAGCATGAACTTTGGCCATTGTCACTTCAGCTGAAGCTGCTAACACCTTGTTTTGTAGTACTTACCTTTACTGGAGGAGGAGAAAAATTCATTATTGCAAAGTCCAAATACTTGTAAAAAGCCAGGTTGCTTTTTGATTCATTCCTGCCAGTTATTCCTCAGCAACACAGACTGTTGACATGAGGAGAGTAAATGAGATGTGAGCATCTCCAACAGACAGTTTCCCCTTGTCTGTTCGTTGTGTTTTGTGTGTGTGATTTTGATTTTGGTTTGGTTGGGTGTGGTGATTTATTTTTTTTTAAGCAAATCCATTTTTTTTGCTTCTTACTGTGTCAGGGAAGGGAAAAGTCTCTAGGTTTGGTTTTCTCTGGAAGTGTGCTTGCAAATTCAGAAGTTTCCTTTGTTTCTAGGAGAGTCTCTTGCAGAGGTGATGGGAAGGCTCTACTTGTTTGCTCATCTCTGCTGCTTCTGTTCCCTGGCTGCCTGTCTTGTGTGCACTTCTCAGCCTCCTTTTCCAAAGAGGTATGGCCAAAAACTCCCAGGGCACAGGGGATCTCCCACTATCTCTGATTTTCATGTGGTTCAAGCAGTATCAACCAAGGCAAAGTCAAACAGTTTTCTTCTCTGATGCTTAAGAGTTACTTCAGGAGTTGGCTGTAAACAGGGGAGCAACACTGGGCACCACTCGTGGCACGGTGGCATTAGGAATTCAAGGTTTGGGCTATGATGAGATCAAAACATACATCTTGCAACACAAACAAGGATTGCTTTGATGAAGGCTGAGGCTTTGATTTAATTTGCATGGGATCTAGATGAATGGCCTGTGTGATCAAAACGGATCATGCCGTAAGTAGGTTCACAGAGGAGCTGAGTGGTGCCAAGTGAAAGGAGCTCAATGAGGGGACCTCATCCTGACCCATAGCAGGAGTGTGCAGGGTGTCATGCAGGCAGCTCTTCATCTCCTGGGCTTCAATCAGGAGCTTTGAAAGCCTGTAGACAGGTCAACTCTGCTACATTTTCACTTGAGGGTAGAGGCAGTGGAGAGGACTCACCAGACACAGAAATCTCATGTGGTGCTGTACACACCTCTGGAGCAGGACTGCTTTGGTTTGGCTCTACCCAAAACACTCTCTTGGACTACATAATGTAAGTCAATTTTAGCCCCAGTTAACAAACAAAACAATCATCTTAAGGATGTCAAAAATGGGATATATTAAGAGTCACAGAGACTGTTGATTTAAAAAACTCTAAACCTCATCTCTTCCCAGTGTCTGAGAGCTTTATGAAGTGAGTTCAGATTGCAGAGGTTCAGAAGCACAGCTGGTCAGTATAGACATGGGACAAGAATCATTAGGAGGATAGATTCTTTACAGTCATTGCCAGTGTTTTCTAAAGTACTTTCCTCTGACAAATGACTCCTACAAGAGAGGGTAATCTTTATTTAAAAGAAATTAAGTCATCTTATAGCTGTGAACTGGATCTCAGGAAGGCCAGATTCCATTTTTTTCAGTGATCTGGTTTATAGGAGCCTTCTGGCTGCATTAAAGGTGAGCATTAACTCAGCCAGTGAGTTAACTGATCCTTATGGGTCCCTTCCAACTCAAGATATTCGATGGTTCTGTATTAAGCAGGAATTATTTGGGAGCCTTGCCAGTAAATGATTTGGAGCTTGCATTTAAATTCTCTAAAATTATGTTTAAACTCTTTGTTTCCCTGATATCTCCCAGGTTGATTATCAAGCTATGTTAGTTAAACCTTTATCACTTCTGCAAAAATTAAGTAAGTCTATTCGATGGTTCTGTATTAAGCAGGAATGATTTGGGAGCCTTGCCAGTAAATGATTTGGAGCTTGCATTTAAATTCTCTAAAATTATGTTTAAACTCTTTATTTGTTTCCCTGATATCTCTCAGGTTGATTATCAAGCTATGGAAGTTAAACCTTTATCACTTCTGCAAAAATTAAGTAAGTCCTTCAAGTGGATGAATTTAAAGATTGTTGCATTTCAGGGGTGCTTCTAACAGATATATCTTTGCTGAAATGCTCCTTAGCACAACTGCAGTGCAGTTAATCTACCACCCTTCAGAACTGGCTTCCAAGCTGAATAATGGAAATTACCCCAACTCCTGGGTAGGTTCCCAGCTACTTAAAGATGGTGATTGCAACAGCAGGGAAACCAACAGCTCTGTGGTACTTGAAAATGAGATTTGTCTTGTACCAGTCGTGAGTTCCTGAAGAATCTTGGAAACAGGATTTTTAATTATCAAATCCAGTTCCTGATTTTACGAGTAACTGCGTAACAGAATCACGGTAAGATAATCTGGAAGGATGTTAGAGAGGTCATGTAGCTCATCCATCAGCCCCAAGGTAGCATCAACTATCTATTAATCCTGACAGATATTTATTCAGTGTGCTCTGAAAGATCTCCCGTGGTAGAGATGCTCGGCTAATCTATTCTGTCTCCTCATCCCTGCTGCTAGAAAGGTTGGGGCTTTTTAAGTTAACCCTGAATCTTTCTTCTTGTAATTAGCCAAGTAAACCAAGTAATGTGTTTTTATCTATCACAGGTACAGAAAAAAGGTTTTGTTCTACTCAGTGTAATGAAGACTTTGAGGTCCTCCCATGAGTCGTCTTCTCTTTAGGGTACACAACACTTGATGTTTTTAATCTTCCTTCCAGTCACGCTTTGCAAATCTCTGATTAGCCTCATTGCACTCCTGTTACTCACTCCAGTTGATCTGTATCTCTCCAGATCAAGAATATCTATCTCAAGTTTCTAAAATAGCCTCCATCACCTGCTTTTCATTCAGTAAGTGTTTGAAATGTTTGCCATCAAGCTTAAAGTAAACAAGTACTATTACTTAAATATCATTTCGTCTGACCAGGAGATTAGTCTTCCACACTAACAGTTGTAGATAGAATGAAACCTAATACTAAATATTAGCTTAGAAATGAACGTGCATTTTAAAATGAACTTGGGGTTCTGAAGCAGGATTTGGCAATATCCAGCGTTAGTCTTTTTCCCCAGTGATTTGAACCCAACCAGCTTCAGTCTTTGACCTTTCTGAACTGACATTTCCCTCCCCCCTTTACCTGATTGCTCTCCTGTGAATACCCAGTGTTTGTCATGATTGCTCTTTTTGTGTGTCTGCCTTCCAGTTCTTTATAACGAGTTCCAGACCTCACAGCCAGTGTGCAAGCACTTTCTTTTTTGGTAGGTGCTCCTTCTCATTTGCACAAGCTCTACGACCTGACAACTTATTTCATGACAAATGACATTTGTTGCTGATTTTGCCACATGAAACTTCTGCAGAGCCTTCTTACTTTTCCTCCTGCAATTAAAGCCTGCATCTTAGTTACTGCCTTTTGTTTCTTTTGAACTCATCAGGGGGGGAATATAATCAGATAATATTTGAAATTACAATGTTGGCAAAGAGAAAATGTAAAAATATGAGGTAGTCATCACCTTAGATTAGCATTCTAAAGCTGATAAGTAGACAGGCCAAATAATCAGCACTCATTTCTGAGCAACAATTTAGGATTCTGAGGAATCAGATATTCCACTAAGCAGCTTTGAGGAAATAAGATTCAGTTAATCAAGGTGAGAGAATAAAGCTGCAAGAGCAGAAGCTGGAGCGATTTAGGAGCCACTTGCAGCTGAGGAATGCATATGTTCTTCATCCTGCTGGAAAATCAGGGATGTGCAGAGATGGAAATGGCAGGGATAAAATGGAGGTAAAAAATGGGGATTAAAGGAGAACATTTGATCCCTTAAAACCAGTCCAGAAGGCTCCACAGAGGTTTTGTGGGCACGTTAACAAACCTCAGACCTTTAGCACGAAAGTGGAAGAAATTGTGATGTGCCAGAGGGAAAGGAAGGAGTAGGAATCTCTTGCTGATATCTTGAACTACTGAATTAGCAGCAAATTTGCTAGCTAAAACCAGTCCAGCTGGTGCTAAGGAATGAGTTGCTTTCCCAACTTCAAAGCTTCCAACAGGCTCTCCAGAGAGGATAATTCCTTCTAGGAGCAGTTCATTTAACTCATGAGTGCAGGAGTGAGATCGACTAAGTGAGGTAGAGAATTTTTGATTATTTTTTTTTTTAAAAAATGTTGAGCAGTTTGGGCTTCAGGTGAGAGAACATCTTTTTGAAAAGTTTTTATGGAAATTGCTTCAGTAACAGGCTAAGAAATGAGTTGCTTTCCCAACTTCAAAGCCTCCAACAGGCTCTCCAGAGAGGATAATTCCTTCTAGGAGCAGTTCATTTAACTCATGAGTGCAGGAGTGAGATCGACTAAGTGAGGTAGAGAATTTTTTTTTATTCATTTTTTAAAAAAAAAAAATGTTGAGCAGTTTGGGCTTAAGGTGAGAGACTACCTTTTTGAAAAGTTTTTATGGAAATTGCTTCAGTAACAGGGCCAGAGGTAAACCTTTCTTCACTGTGGTTGCAGAAAGAAGTGACCATCTGAGTTACAGCTGAAGGAAATTCACCTTGCTGCCTCAGCCATGGTTATTTTCTCAGGAACTTTGTTCCTCAGGGTGTGTGGCGGGGGCTTCTCCTAGAAAAGGTGTTCACTTCTGAGCATGGCATGATCTTTTTTGGCTGATCTAGTGGGAGGTGTCCCTGCTCATGGCAGAGGGGTTGGAACTGGGGGATCCTTGTGGTCCCTTCCAACCCTGACAGATTCTGATCTGTTTTAGCAGAGGACTTTAGAGCCCTAATGGCTCAATGGTTGGACTTGATGATCTTGAAGGTCCCTTCCAACCTAAAGGAATCTATGATTCTATGAAATCCCTTTTGTCGTGGAGCTGTCAGGAAGGAGGGAGGGTGGGGTTTAGTTCCACGTGTTACAGTAGTGCCTGCTGCAGCTTGCCCGTGCCAAGGCGAGGGAGGATGAGATGGTTCACAGGGGGATGTTGGGCTCCAGGTCCCAGGTTTATGTTTATTACCCCTGCTTGGAATGTGTGCATAGGCGTGAAGGTGCTGAAGGCAGTAAAATTTTGGCTAATTTTTCTAACAGTGAAGCTTCCAGAATTGCTTCATTTTATGCAGGTTGGCTTTCTGAAGCCCTGGCTTCAGAAACATTCTGCACAGTGTGCTAAATTCAGCAGGGCTGGTTTTTCATACTGAAGGGGAGCAACAATAATTTCTGAGGGCTGTGGCTTGTTTCAATTTTTTACTTCTGCACAAAGATTTTTATAAATCCACCTTTCTCTTTCATATTATTAACTTTCTTGTCAAACTTTTATTTAAACCACGGAGACAAAGATGGATCTTTCCTTTAGAGCTCTGCAAAGTTAGATTTACTTCTTTGACCTGTTTCAGTGTGATTGAAAGCTAATCTGTCTCCTTTTTATTGGCTTTTGGTAAAGCATGTATTTCTTTGTTTCCCTTTTTCATTCTGCATTGTCTTGTGAAAATATGTAACTTCAAGCTGTAAAAAATTATCCTCCTGCAGGAAAGAAAAAAATGACAACCCTTAATCCAATCCAAGAGAAGGTTTATGTCTTTAATTAGCTTCTTGGATTCTATTCATGTATGATTAAATAAAATGAACTATGAGCAATAATAAAGGTCCTGTGGTCACTTCTGACCTTGGAGAGAGGAACACTAAAGCCAGAAAGCTTTTTTTGGCTCAACATCAATGACAACTACTTGAATTTGTCTTTCTTTGGAGCTAACTTTTTTGCCATAAAAAGCATGTCAGGTGCTCCCACTGCAGTTAACTTGCTTGGCCAAGGGCACAATTTGCCTTGTGGGCTGTTAACTCCAAAGACTGATACTTTAAATAGTATCACACGCTTTATAATTAGTCCTCCCAATGCTCTAATCTTAGAGTATATGTTTACATCCCCTCTGCAAGAGTTATTTACTATTGTTTTTTAATGCACTTGAGGGCATAAAATGGCTTTTGTGTTTATGCTGCAGTTTTAAAGCTAATATTACTATTGATAGAGGTTGTTAAGCCTTTGCCTTACTCAAGCAGATGATCTTGTGATCATCCATAGCATTATATTAGGCAGAGAAAATTTTGCCCCATATATATATGTCATTCTTTGCTTCTAAAGAGCTGAATGAGCAGGAGGGTTATATCCAGGGATATCGATCCTGGGACTGATTTTGATGGAAGGTGCTGACTCACAGCAGCAACCCAAAAAGGATTAGCATTGCCTTCTCTGCAGCAGGCACCATCTCTGGGGTGTCTCCTGCAAGCTCTTGACCCTCTAGAGCAAGGCCAGCACTTCAAAGCCACGTAGCCAGACTTAATGTATTGCTCTTTGCAACGTGTTTGCAGAGTTGCAGGTAGGGAAGGCCAATAAAATCTGCCCACTTGCTCCTTGCAGCAGTTAAACTTATCAAAGTGTTTTGCTGCATTTTCTATCCAGTAGTTTCCACTCTATCAGAGTGTAAATAAGGACTATAGACAGTTTTTTGCTTGCCTTCAGGGATGAAATACCATTTCACTGGCCTGTGAGGGGCAGGTTCAGATGGCTGATAGAGCAGTGGGGTGTACAGCTAATATTCACTGCTGCTCTCTTGCTGAACGTGTGGAATCGCATTAAAACCAACAGAATTGTAAACAAAGTAGAACAAATGCTGCTAAAATTAGCAGCTCTTCAACCTGCCACTTAGTGAGAGAAAAATCTTCAAAAGACCTGTGTTTTACTGTGCTTTAAATGTGGTGGTTGAGTCTGTAGCTCATATTTTTGGGTTGAGAGCATATGGATAAATATTTTCATTGATGTTCCTGTTCATTCTTCAGGCATGTTTTGTTCTGGTGTTACTGAGATTTAATAAATCAATCCTGATGTTTATTAAATATGTGCTATTTTTAATACAGACTTTTAAAATTAGCTGTGAATTGCAAATTAATAAGAGGTATTTAGCACTTTAACCTTATTTAGGAAACCATAGTTTTGGTACATTTGTTAGTGCTGTTTCCCTGTACATCTGTATTTTGTTCACCAGCTGCCCAAAGCACCTACTGACAAGAAGTCTCCAAAACCAACCAAAAAACCCCCATTTAAAAAAGTCATGTTGATGTAGAAGGCATATGAAATAATGCAGTAACCTCCATCCTGAGATCAAATGGCTGGATAATATAACCTTGAAGAGCTGAAAAATATTTCAGAGTGCAGATGAACATTTCTGAATGAAAAGTTGGGTTCAGAAAGCAGTGATGACAAAGTTCAGCATCCAAGGTTAATTCATGAATGTTGAGGCAATTGTGGGGTAAGTGGAAATTGCAGCTTTGTGAAATGGAAGGCTAAGGAAGTAAAGAAAAGAGGAGAACTGGTTAGAAATGGGTGACAGAAGAACATAAATAGTAAAAAAAAAAATCAAAGAGAATGCCTAGGGATTAAAGCTACAAAGGGAATTCAGTATTTTACTCTCTAAAAAACCCAACAAAACCAGAATTATTTTCTGCATTCCTTGGACCTCATTGTCTAGCTGTGGAGTAATGGTGATCCTTCACATGCTTTATTAGACCAAGTGTTACTTTATGCTCTGTCTTCCTTCAGATTACCACCAAAAATGAAAATGCTTATGGAAAAAAATTCCCTGATTAAAAATCTGCTCCCTCAAAATGTTGCAGTAATTCACATGGTGCTTCACTGGGAGCATACTAAGGGCATAAATCTATTTGCTGTGGTGTAAGAATCCACGTTTGTGTTTCAGTTAATGTAACATAATATATAGTATGATCACTTTGTTCAGCCTAATGGGCTTTTGGGTAAGGTCGAAGTGATGTGGGTAGTGATTTGAGGGCACCAATTAATTCCAGTTTCCCTTGAAGTCACTAATGTGATAGGAGCTGTGCTGCTTCAAAAGGACATGCCCACCTCTTTTTTCTGATCTTCATGTGTGTCATCTGGGTACTGCTTAATGCCTATAGATAAAGGAGCACAAGGTTGGTAAAATATTTGGAGTGAGGGCAAGGAAAACTTCCCTTTGAAGTTGGTTAGGTGTGACAGATCTCAAAGATAGTGGAGACATTTTTTTTCTCTGTGTAGCATAGCTAAAATTTTGCCATTCTCTGTTACTTGTCAGAGTTGATCATTTGGGTTATAATTTAAATTAATCTATACTCTAGGATCAACAACGCTAAGTGCTACATTAAAACACAACCCTAAGTATAGGGAAAAGCAGCAGATTTGGGATGGATTTGGGACAGGAAGAGAAACAACAGTGAAGTACTGAGTGTGATGGTGAAATTTCAGCATCCTAAATGTCACCTTCTCTGACACAGAAGAGTTTTGAGGAGCGACTTGAATATTGAGGGAATTTAAAGGAAGCTTTGCCTGATTATTAAAGGTACTATGGAAGGAAGTCCAAATAAAGGTGGTATTTTGAAATCTAGTCATGAGGTAATGTTGTTGGAATAGGTTCATGGGGCTTAGACACTGACCTACTGGCTGAAGACTCTCAAGTCAGGTATTGACCATTACAGGCCTTGAAAATTCTCTGTTGACAGAGGCTGTTTCAGAAGAAGAGGTTTTGCCTCATCTTGGATTTACCTGTTTTTTAAAGAGGAGGAACTATTGTCTCAATAGCCCGTGTTAATTGAGCAATGTGTGCATGGGGAAGCCAATAAATCCTTGAGTTCAGCAAGGAAAGGCTTTACTGTAATTCTGGTGAATGCGGGGGAATAATGCCGACCAATTAGTGAGGTTGAGTGGCAATTAGTTATATTAACAGGTGAAAATCAGGGTGTGTTTTTGATTGACTAATCTGAGCCTTTCTGTATAGTGGTACATGGCCCCTCAGTCAGATCACTGGCACGTTGATTAATATGCCTTGGAATTGCCTTGACTTTCTGATTGGATGGCTCAGAAAGCACAACTTTTTAGCAAAAATTCTTATAAATAAAGATGGCTGACGAGGAAGAGTAAATAAAGAAAACGAATGCAGCCAGATATAGCAAGTCTTTGATCATAGATTACAAAGATTATTTCAGTGCATATAAATGTAAAGAGTAATGATGTCTTTGAAGAGCTCGTAACACAGAAGTCTGTGTACGTCACAAAGTATAAAGGATGGAGAAAGGTAAAGGATTAAGAAAGGAAAAGATAAGGCTTTGTGCATCATTAATGAAAGATGAGGAATAGAAAGACAAATGAAAAATTTCATTGCTTAGAATGATGACTTTGATTCTTTCCTTTACTGATCTGTTGGCGTAGCACAAGGGTTTAAAGAAGTAAAAGGGAACAAAGGCACAAAACTCCTGTATGTGTATCACAAAGTGTAAGGGAATGGTGGCAACTGTTTCCAGTGTGCAAAGGAGCCAAGAAAAGGCTGTTAAAATGGGATGTGTGTCAAGCCAGCCCTGAGTCAGAACTGAGATCAGATGGTGCTCCAGGAAAGCAAGGGGAGCCAGTGGCAGTGGTGGTGTGTTGGAGGGCTGTTCTCCCCGTGGGAAGGGTGAAGGGGAGGCCAGTTGGGTGTGTCTGCTGGTGTGGGCTGTCGGCCTCAGCCTGTCACCAGGAGGGTGATGGCTGGTGGAAGGTGTGTCAGAGGGTTCCTTGTGTTCCCTGGAGCTCACCTGGTGCTGCTCCAGGACCTTGTTCCCAGTGCTGCATTCCCTGCCAGGAAGTTTCTAGGCATAGTTACCTCTGCTAAATTTTTTCTGCTTCATTTAGGACTGCCAAAAGAAACAAACAAAAAAGCAGGAGGACTGCCTCTTGCTGCTACTGGTGCAATATAGTCCCAGCCCATGGTCCCAGTTGTCTTTCATGTCACTGCACTGCAGAGATCATGCCCAAGTGATTGTTCATCAGTGCTAGTGGGCTCCTCTACCCTGTCTGACCCACCACCTTGGACTTAATATTTACTTTTGGGTTGTCTCACAGCAAGTATTTTCCCCTCTCTGGGGCAACTGTGTAAAACAAGATTTGATTAATTTTGTTAGCTGTTTATTGCCACCTCTAATCTCTTCTCAGAGGAGCTTTACTGCTCCTGTTTGAACCAGGCAATGGGGAAGAAGTCTTATTTTAGTCTGTAGACTGTGAATCATTGGTGGGATCAATAGAATTTAATCCAGAACTTCTGCTGAAGGTTTTAAGGGGTCTATAAAACACATGCAGCATGCAAAAAAAGGCACTGAGACCCCTCTGACTGCCTGAGGTATGAAGTGGGCTGGGTTGCCAGCTCCATCTGAGATAGTAGCTGCTCCAAGCTGATGCTGGGTAGAGGCTGAGTTGAATTCTGGTCCCCTTCTGTCTCGTGTGGGAGCAGAGGGAGCTCCATCAGGGTCAAGTGACATGGGGGTCCATGTAAGTAACTTGGCACTAATTAATCTCTTGATTCCTTGTGGCAAAGGGGGAGGTGGGGAAGGGAGAGGTGATTTGTGCCCGGGGTGTCCTGGGCTGGTGGGTGCCTGTATCAGGTGGGTGTGTCCTTGTTAGGATGGTTTCACCTTGAGGAGCAGGCTGGGCTCAGGCTCCCAGCTGGCTGCTCTCCTCTCTGTTGTGTCTGCTTGTAGCTGTGAGTAATAACCAGAGGGCTTGAATCCCCAGAATGTGGAGTTTGCAGCATAACAAATGAGTAGCCTTATTAATTACTTTCTGCTTTTAATATCTAGCATCTGGAAATGGAAGTCCATACTTATGTGAGCTAGTCTATATAGTTGTTAAGAGTTTTAGGAGTACTTATGCCTTAGCTGTAGGCACGGAGTTAAAGGAGTTGTGAAATGCCATCTGCCTGCTGGTATTGTGTATTCTAAACCAGCAAACAGCTCATACTTTGTTTTGCTGAGGTTTATCTCATTGTTTGTGGGTCTTTTTTTCTTCCAATATATTTTTTTTTAATTCTGTCTTCAAGCTTTTCCTTCCTGCATTGTCTTGGTTGTATCTAAAAGCAAAGCAAACCTGAAAGGCATGTCTATATATGTGTATATCTGTTCCATCCAGGGTACTTTACACACTTTGAAATTATTTTTAACTACAACTTGTAACAGGCATTTCACTGTGAAACACGAATAAAAATTAATATTTCCTATAGAAACTTTTTCTAAGCTGCATAAAAACCATACAACTGTGCTGTGTTCCATCAGCACATATGCTTTGTGAATTAAAAAGTGTACTTTCTGTGATGATCTCCCATCTGCTGCTACCTCTGATGAATTTAATGCTGGCTCCTGAATACTGAAACACTAGGATGCTTTCCTCTGGCATGTACTTGACAAGTAGATCTTGTATCTCACAGGCTGACCCTCTTGTGGATGACTGCTGATGAAATATGTAAACAATAGGAGGTTTGCTGAAGTCAAACAAGAAAAAGAAAACAAGGTTTGTTTGTAGTTTAACAAAAAAAAATAAACCCACAAAGCTCTTCACCTTTTTCTGCTGTATTAATTTATTTTAAAGTGAATTTTTTAGCAGCCTGAATGATAGGCAGATGTTGAAGTTTGCACCTAGTGAAGAGACTTTGCTTTTCCATTTGCCATTAAATCACTGCAGAGCCATCAGGTACCACTGCAAAGTCCATTTGATGAGGGTGATCTGCTCCCCACTGGTTTTATGGGAGTGTCTGGGCCAGCTTCTGGCACTAGGCTGAGAGGAGGGAGGGATGAACTGGAAAATCCTGGAGAGGGGAATGAAACCAGTGTGGAACATTGAAGGAATGTAAGAAGGACATTGAGGGGCTGGAGAAGGGCAACAAAGCTGGTGAGGGGCCTGGGGAACATGTCCTGTGAGGAGCATCTGAGAGATCTGGGATTGTTTAGCCTGGAGAAGAGGCTGAGGGGAGAGCTCATTGCTCTCTACAACTCCCTGAAAGGAGCTTGTAGTGAGGTGGGGGTTGATCTCTTCTCCTGGGTTGCTAGCAATAGAATAAGAGGAAATGGGCTCAAGTTGTGCCAGGAGAGGCTTAGATTTGCTTAGAAAGACTTTATTTCCTGACAGAGTGGTGAGACATTGGCCCAGGCTGCCCAGGGAGGTGCTGGAGTCACCATCCCTGGAGGGGTTCAAAAAACGTGTGCATGTGGCACTTGGGGATGTGGTTTAATGATCATGGCAGTGTTGGGTGATGCTTGGGCTTGATCTTGGAGGTCCTTTCAAACCTTAATGATTCTGTGAACTGTGCTGGAACTAGTTCCACTTCTGGGGAAACTTTCTGGTGTCAGTTGGTGCATAACCCACAGCTGGGTGCTGGTCTCCTGGGGTCAAGGCTGGCAGGACCTGGCTGGGCAGTGGGGCTGTGTCAGAGCCTTGGGCTGCTCCATCCTGCAGCACTCCTGAATCCTTAGCTGGAGACAGTTTGGGATTGGTAGTGCAGAGAGGTGGGTCAAATTTACTTGGAGACAGACCCTTACTCCTCTTTCTCAGTTCTATCATGCAAAGTAGTTCCCAGTAGAGGAGAAATATACTGTAAATTTAAAAAAAAATTTCTCTGTTAATATATTGAATATACAGCTTTAAATCTTTTCTTACCCCTCCTCCTTAAAGTTGTCTGATTCCCTCAGTCTAATCCCTGTTTGCAGAAACCCCTTTGGCTTCTTAGTTTTAAGACAAGTTTGTCTTACAAAATCTGGAATAATTCCAGAGGATTTCTGTAGAAGTCAAACCTCACTCTGGTTTTGTAACATTAAGTAGCTGCTGCTTTGGGCTTCAGTTTGGCCAAAGTCCTGAAATAAAAAATTTCAAGTATTTTATCATGACAGAGGAGCAGCTCTGGTGTAATTCTCTCACTGGGATGCTGAGATTGGTGCTTCCAGCCTGGGCAATAGTTCAGCCAAGAGCAGCAGCTGTCCTAAAACATCTCTGATGATCTGTGATGGCAGAGAGAATCCACTGATAGGTTTTATTTCTAAAAACTGAGAGCTTCACACCTACAGATGTGCTTATGGGTTGAAAATGTCAATGCTCAGGATGCAGCTGGATCAAGCAGATGATTTCACTGTCTCCTTTCCCCTGCTTCTCCACTGTCATGTGCCTCTGCAGGCATTTCATCCCTTGTAGGCTGATTGGAGAGTGATTGCAAAGTAGAACAAGCAGGTGGGTTTGATGGTGCTTTGTGCTCATTTGAAACTCTCTCCTTGCAAATGAACACAGAGCACAAAGCAGAGCTGAAGCAGGGCCCCAAACATGTACTTTAGTACAAGAGTTTGTTTGTAATGTGTATCAAAAGAAAAATAATATTTTTGTATTATGGTACTGCTGAAAATCCCTGTGATGCAATGAACAGCCCAGTGCCTTGTTCAGGAAGGTTCAAGATATTTAAGACATCTATATTGTTGTCCTACTGCATCTTTTCTCCTTAAAATGCTACACAGAAGTGCACCCACAGGGTCCATGCTAGGCACTGACCTACAATCCTGGACAATCATGAAAAATAGGTGATTCCAGTGAAAGAAAGCATGAAGGAAGTAATTTTTCTCCTCAATTTTTTCCCCTCGTATATCCCTGTTGATGACCATACTTGATGATGTAAGTACAGCACATCACCATAAACACTGATTGTTTTCTTGCTGCCTGGAGATGGTGTTTTGAAAATTGTAGCTGAAAAGAGCTTAGGGAAAGGCCATAGAAGTTACTAAAAAGTCCAGTGGTGTTTTCTTGTAGTGTGTTGCTTTTTTGGTGTGGGTTTTTTTGTGTGTGTTGTTTGGTTTTTATGTGAAGTAATCATGGTTAATTGTCAGGACTAACCAGAAAATGGAAAGGTTCCCTTTAATCTCTCAACTCTTAGCTAGAAATCACCAAGTAAGGAAATCCCCATGAACAAGTGGTGTCCTGTCTGTCAGTCTCTCCAAACATGGTGCTGCCCATGACTGTTTGACTAGAAACATGTGCAGGAGCAGTGGAGAACTGGATACACAGAGGTGCAAAAAATTACTTTGCCTTCAGCAGCCCAAAGATCAGTAAGCAGAAAACAGTCATTTGGGAAGTACAGGTAAGATGAAACTATTGAACGTGTGTGGTAAATTGGGACCAATGGAACTGAAACACTAGGCAAGCTCTAAAATACCTTTCCTTCCTTGAGCATAGTGATGGGAGCTTAGGGAAAGCCTATGGCTTAAGGGGAATTCATGCGAATAAGGTTTTAATCCTGGGCAGCCATCAGTAAAATTGGGAATTTCATGTGTTTTAAAGGAGTAAATTTAAAAAAGAAATCTTCCTAATAGACTGATCTTGCCGTGGGATGCAGAGGGCAGGGGAGACAAAGGCAGTAACTCAAGAAGCATGGGAATGGTCATCACCACCCTTCAGAAGACTGGGGCTGCTGTGGGGCATACTCCTAGGGGTGTCTGGGTTGTCTCCATGAGGCAGCAGAGGATGCAGCTACCTGGTAGAGCTAAGGCTCAGCCTTAGTTCCCACAGCTCCTGAATGAACTTGTGCCAAACAGCCAGGCTTTGTACACCAAAACTCATGAAGTGGTTTTTGGCTGCTCAGAAGTGCTGCTGAAGGTGATGTGTGAATCCCCAGAGGTGAGTTGGGAAGGGGCAATTACTTTCACTGAAAGGGCATTTTAATTGAAATGCCTCTTGACTCAGGGGTTACCATTTGTATTGCTTGTTTCACAGATTTCACCATTCCCTCTTCTTCCATCCAATAATTTAGGAAAAGTGAGCTATATTTTAGAGAGGCAGCTGATAGAACTGGATGCTAATGCTAAAATATTCTATTACAAGTTGGTTTTCAAATGTTGCAGCACCTGCAACAGGCCTTTAAAAAGAAAGGGAAAAAGAAAAAAGAGAAAACCCCTCTGATAATTTTACTGCAAAATGGATACTTCATCTCTATGGAGAATAAAAGTGCCATTGATCTCTATGATAAATTGTACCTTGGTGTCTGAAAATATAGACCTTGTTTTTTTCATTATAAGGATGACCTTGCCTCTATTATAAATCAAAAGTAACCAGGGATTTGTGGCCCTGAAGATCTATGGGGAGGGAGGGGGGGAAATGACTCTGGAGCTGCAGCCCGTTTTGGACCTGAGGGAAAGTAGGAGCAGAACTTTCTCAGTTTCCTCAGGCTTACAGGGGGATGGATTTCACTCTCTCCTGGATGGATGCTGTGTGCTACTTGCTTTCCAAAGTGTGAGATGAAAGGAGGAGCAACACAGGAGGGTTTGGTCTCTGGCCAGGAGGGGGTAGAGAAGTGATGGCTCTTTCTTAATGAGAAGAATGTCCAGAAACTTTCTCCAAGTTTGGTGTACCAGCTGTGTCCTGTTGGGCAACTCTTTCTGTTTGTTCATAAATACTTCAGTGGTACTTAAAGCTAGATTATACAAGGTGTTTAATTCTGCTCCTTTTAGACATTGTATTAAAAAGCTGAACAAGAATACTTAATTTCACTTTATAAATGGGGGACTGAGGGGAAAGCACATAGTCTTAAAAATTAGAGGTTTAAATTGTAGCTAATTTCCGAGCACAGCTCCCTTTTCAGGAGCCCAAAACTGATGCTAGAAAGGGCCATGGAGATCACCCTTTGAACTGGAGCCCTACCTGGAAAACCAGCCTGTTGTGTGTTAAATAATTTTAACTCTTTTGCTTACCACTTTCCAGGCAGTTACAACTCAAACAAAAAGTCTTTTGCCTGTCCTGTTTCTCACATGGAGAAACTGAAGCAAAGGGAACCTGTCCTAGAGACAGGTAGAGATTAGAGCTGGGGTGGGTTACAGACCAGTGAGTCCTTCCTGGTGCCACAGGGCACTGGTTGAGTGGATATTTGAGACCTGACTTGGAAGCTGTTATGTAAGGAACCAGTAAGGAGAAAATGATCCTGGAATAGAGTTTGCAACATTGGAAAGAAACCTCTGGTCTCCAAAAGTACTGGCATGAGAGTAAAACCATCAGCAGTTTCAGCAAGAGCTTCACTGGTATTAAAATGTAATAATTTTCCAAATGGTGGATGACCATCAGAGTTGGGGCTTTGTTAGGGTTTGACGTTGGCTAAACTGGGGAGTTTGGGAAGTGCAGGTGTGTGCTTTCTGTCAGGGGTACCAGAAAAAGGTCTGTCAGATCTGAGCCTCACAACTATGGAGGGAGCAGCAGAGGCAAAAAAAGGCTGGAGTTCTTCTTTCAGTTCCCTTCTTGGGATGTGGGGCACCTTTGATACAAACAGATAAGCCTTTTCCCTGGTCTCCAGGAGTATAATGTGGCATGGTATATGGTGGAGACCTCTACATTGTGCACCATCCAGCCACAGTCCTGTTAGGTTTTAGAGCTATGTCCAAGTAGATAATTGAAGTAGGAGAAGAGTTTGTACTGGCCAATCTTCTATAGCTGGCCATTGTGCACCATCCAGCCACAGTCCTGTTAGGTTTTAGAGCTATGTCCAAGTAGATAATTGAAGTTGAAGCAGGAGAAGAGTTTTTACTGGCCAATCTTCCATAGCTGGCACTGTTCATACCTGGTCCCTTTGAGATGGATAAGGTTTAAGCAGATGCCAAACTAGGAGCTAGCAGCTCAGGTAGCAGCTTTGTATTAGGAGATGAGACATGAGTTATTGAGGGGACACCAGTGCCTGCAGTTTTTCCCAAAGAAGCAAAAAAATGCTACTCCCAAATGACTTGGTTTGAAATGTTTTCCTTTGTTTCAAGTCCATATGCTTTTTTTCTTCTTTTTGAAAACTGAATGGTTCCATTGATTTCCATGAAGACAGATTCACTTCTCTGATGCTTAACTATCTTATTCATGAGACCAATTTTTTGCTTCTCTCACATTCCTCCTGTCATCCTTAAGGAGTTCCCATTTCTATGATATAAGATAGCCCTACAGACATTGCTCCTCATCCATCCCGTGTGCTGAGTAAGGCAGTGTCTTAAAATTGGTGTTCATGTGATTAAAGACCATCTCATTATGCACAGGCACAAGGGGCCAAATTAAGGTCGGACAGTCAATCTTAATTCTGGCCTTTCCAGCCTTCAAGTGGTTGACTTTGCATCCTTAAAATAAGGAGAGAATGCAACTGCTGCTGCTCTCTCTCCACTATATCCTCTGAAGTCAGAGGAAAAGTTGGATTTCTTTAATACCCACTGAGATGGGCACATTTTGTAGGGAAGTTGTGTGGTAACTTTGCAACATAATAGTCTTTAGAAATAAACCTTTTCTACTTGTTTTGAGAGTTCAGTTCCAGATACCTGACCCTTCAGAGAGGGGACACATGAGGTTTCTGTACAAATCTTGGCTTTCAAACTGCACCAGCTAGCTTTTTGGTTCAGTTCTTTAAAACCCTTGTACTGGGAATGCTCACTGCTTGTGCCCTCACTGGTTTCATGGGAAGTTGTTTTTGTATTTCAGGATTCTGCAGAGATACCAGAAAATACTTTGTGTAGTTTTAGTAAGAGAGGAGTGTCCCTTGCAGTGAACCTTGATTTATGCAGCTCCCCATCAGGAATCTACAAAGTGCCCCAGTTAAAGGGGAAAAATATATGCCAAGCTACACCAGAAGCCACGGAGAGATTTGCAAGCAATTTAGGTTATTGTGCTGTGCCCAGTATTATATTGCTATAATATTATTAATATTGCTTCAGAGCCTGCACAAGCACTGTCCCTAGAAATCAATGTTGCCCACTGCTGTGGTGGTGTTAGCAGAAAGGATGCTGTTGGCATTGCAGGATGTGACTGGCAGGAGAGGTGCCCTCTGCCAAGTGTGGGGAGTGTTGGCACTCCTGTGTCCAAGTCATGCAGTGTCACCTCTGCCTGGAGACAGGTTATTCCTGCTGCTGTGAGCACCTCCAGTCTTTGTCCATGGATTTGGAGCTGGAATGCAGAATGGCTAAGGAGAAACAACTATGTTTTATATTCAAGAGGCATTTTTATTTCTTTTTCAATATGCCTCTGAGCTGGAAGCTTGGGCTGTACCCAGGATCTTGGCAATGACCTCGGAGCAGAAATGGCTCATTGTTTACAGAGCCCAAGTGCAGCAAGGGTGCTAAAAGTGATGTTAAAGGCAAATGGCAGCACAGGGCAAAATGTGCTCCTGCCCATGCCTCTGTTTGCAAAGATCACTGATCTTTGAGGGTGATGTCATGTACCACAGTAGAAAGAATAACAGTTGAACAGGAAGCCCTTTTCTTGGCAGTCTGGGAAACTTAGACATGTTGCTCATCCTTTGATTGCATTAAACAGACCATTAACAGATTATTTCCTTCAGGAGCTGGAGTCATCTGTCTGTTATTAAGCTGGCTAATGTTAACAAGACATTTATATTGGTCATACACAGGTCACAAACTTTCTATCTCAAAGGAGAAGGTGGTAAGCCAGTTCTCTGCTTTCCTCATATTTACAAGATCCTTGGAATGTAACATCCTCGTATCTGGGTGGGGAATGAGTGATGGCCAGGGCTTGAGAACAAAAGAAATGTCAAGAGACCAGCGCTTTTGCAGCAGTTAAAGCCCTTAAAGGAAATAATTTTAACACTTGACTGGTAGTTTGCATTTATGATGATGTCACGTAAAAATCTGCTTTGATTAAAAGTTATTAACTCAGGGCTAAAAGAATATCTTACAAGGCTTGCATTTAACTCTTCTTTATAGAAGGATTTGTTGTTGTTGAATAGCAATGTTTCTTTTGGGTTGTTCTTGAAATGCTGGTAGTTTAAACCATTTCTTTGAAAAATGCAACAAACTCACTCAGTTTATTGTCTTAGTGGGAAAAATACTCCAGTGGGTGTTGGAATATTTATCTGTATAAGCTAATCACTTGTAAGCTAAGTCACTGTAATTTTGGTTGATGGTTATGGCAGCTTTGTAATAATATACTTTTATTATGTTTCCTGTCAGTGGGATCAGATGCTTGAGTAGCTGTCTTTAAAATCCTCCTCATGCAGAACAACCACCACACCTGTGCCAGTTTGGTGTTAGAGCCTTTTAAGAATATTGGCATAGATTTTTAGAAGCCAATTGAATAGCTAACCTCCAGAGTACAGTGAAATAACTTTATTAGGCAATATAAGTAGTGCTATTGAGCTTGTTTTGTGTCTCTCTTATTAAATCAGTTCAGTTAGCTGTTTGTTTTGAATCCCTGCAGTTATTAAGTCCTCGTTCTAGAGCAGAACCAACCTTCTGTTAGCAAGGCTGTACAAATCGGGCTTCAAAAGTCTAAAGCAAAGATCCTGTTGGCTGAACTAGGGTAGAATTGGGTTCCGTGGGGGTGATGCTGCTGCTGTGCAGCAAGGCTGGTTGGCTGTCCTGGACTGAGGCAGGGAATTCTGTTACAGCTGGGAATTCCCTGAGAGTGGCCGTGGCGCGATGGGCAACGCTCGTGTCCCGTCGACTGCTGGCTGCAGAAGTGGCCACTGAAACTCTGGCAGGTTGCACGGGTTGAAGCAGCCAATAAGAGATTTCTGAAATCATCCTGGTGATCACGAAGAGGAATCCCCCTCAGAAGGCTGAAGCCTTCCAGTATCTTAGGGGGGCCTACAAGAAAGCTGGGGAGGGACTTTTTAGGCTATTGAGTAACAACAGGACTAGGGGGAATGGGGCAAAGCTGGAAGTGGGCAGATTCAGGCTGGATGTGAGGAAGAAGTTCTTCCCCATGAGAGTGGTGAGACCCTGGAATGGGTTGCCCAGGGAGGTGGTTGAGGCCCCATCCCTGGGGGTCTTTAAGGCCAGGCTGGAGGAGGCTCTGGGCAGCCTGATCTAGTGGGAGGTGTCCCTGCTCATGGCAGAGGGGTTGGAACTGGGGGATCCTGGTGGTCCCTTCCAACCCTGACAGATTCTGATCTGTTTTAGCAGAGGCTTTTAGAGCCCTAATGGCTCAATGGTTGGACTTGATGGTCTTGAAGGTCCCTTCCAACCTAATAGATTCTATGATTCTATGATTTTATCAGGCTAATGGCAAGGAGCTAATAGCCCTCCCATGGGCAGCTGTTCACCCCTGAGATACCTTCTCAGCACTCTTCGATGCCATTTGGAATCAAAATTTGCCAGTTTAGGATGTAGTAGTGTGACAGAGAACTTTGTTTTCATTGTTGGACCTGCCTGTGCTTTGGCATGGTGTGAGCAGTCTTGAGGTTGTTTTTGAGAAATGTGGGAAGGAAGAGGGTTGGAGGATCCAGAGCACATTTAACTTCTGCAGCCTGGGTGATTCAGAGGTTCAGAAGTTTCACAAGGGGCAACTATTCCCAGTCCCTCTCCTGCACTGTGGGGGATTTGACGTGCAAGGTGTTTGTGCAGCAGATGTGGGAGTAGTGGAGGGCTGTTGATGGCTGTTGAATACACAGGACATCTTTTTAATGAGGCAGTAACATTAGTTATGAAGTTTAAACTAGTAAATTCTTTCATTTTTTAGAATAACTTCAGGAGTTTAAATCCCATGATTTTTAGGAAAGTACTATAGAGCAAGTTGAATTTCCTGTATTGAATGAAATAATTTTTTCCCTTGGAAACTAAATGTAACAAGAATTTAATAATTCATGAATTGAGCTTCAACATCTTTTAAATAATAGATAGACTGTCATGCCAAGTTCAGCTGAAAACTTACAGAGCATACATTTTTATGTTTTTTCTTGACATTTCGAAGAATTACAGAACTACAAACATTTATTTTGTGTTTTTGCTCATTGCAATATTTTATGCCTTTCAGGTTGATTTAAGAAATAAAAGCAACAGTTAAAAAAAAAAGTAACTAGCTTCAGTTTCTGATGGGAAAGGAGAATGGAAAGGAGAGAAACCTTAGGTGTGTGTTCATAAATGATTCACTGGACTTTTGGCTGAGAGATAGAACAGTTTCATAATAACTTTGTTTATTATTTTTCTTATCAGTGGAATCAAATGTTAAATAGCTCTACTGGAAAGTGCTGTAAGGTTGACTAACAATTACACCTCTGTCACCTCTGCTGTCTTTGTCCTTTTCAAAATAATCAGACTGGATTTATTTTATTGGTTCTTTCTCCCCCCTCTATAACATAGAAATGATTTTCAGAAGATGTGGCAAGCTGCAGAAGCTGCGTGTCATGTTGTGGTATTTTTGGGCACGAGGAGGATGGGTAGCCTCTTGCTTAAAGCAAAAGGAACCCAGAAGTTGTGCCTGCTGCTGACTTTCAGTGTGACTTTGAGCCCTGTTGTGCCACACCACTGGATGTGCAGTGGCCCAGCAGAGGTGGGGATGGAGGCTGTCCTGGCGTGGGGTGGCCCCTGTCCCTCTGCCCTGTGTCAGAGCTCTGTGCTGTCCATGTGTGGTGTTTGCAGGGGTGCAGTCGTGGCAGGCAGATCAAGTTGGCTGTGGAGGGGTTTTAGCTCTGTTTTGAAGGAGATGGGCAATGTGGGACCAAGCTGTGTGCATGCAGCTCTGCACTGAGTGGTGTCCTCTGCTGCTGGCCAGCACTGAGTCTGCAGGTCACTTTGGGCCAAACATGTCAGGAGGTGGAGCTTTCAGGTAATTTAAACTTCTGTTGTTTTTCATGAATCTAAATGTCTAGGATTTCCCTGCCCTTTTCCACGTGTGCTCTTAGGCAGGCAGAAACCCAAAACACAGGCTCAGCCTGTTAGACCACAGATAACGTAGACTTGAAGGTGATGCTCTAAGTATTACAGATCTTGCAGTCCAGAATTAAACCCCAAACCAGAACACAACACTTGTTAGGTCTTAAAACATCTAACACAACATGGCAGGGGGAGTTGGAACTAGATGCTCGTTAAGGTCCTTTCCAACTCTGACCATTCTATGACTCCAGACTCATGGGGCTTGTTCTTGGATTCATGCACCTGCCTTGTAAGATCAGTTTGGTAGAGGAGGAATGGACTCCAAGGTGATGAGTTGCCTTGACTGTCTTGGCAAAACCTTCTGAGATCCATGGAAAGTCTACTACAGAATTCATTAATAGGTAGTCTCTCTTCTGTTATTTTGGATTCTTCAAGTGCCAGAGATTGAAAGAATGTTTTCCTCCTTTTACTCCCATGAATGTGCATCTTTCTTTCCCACTCCTCCTCATTCCATGCAGTGGAGTTTGACACTGGAGTTGGTGAGAACAACATTATTTTGTCATTAGCTGCAGTTCAACTTACCTTGTGGGATGTCCTGTTCAGTTAGAGGTTTGAGGTTTTTGAAGTGAATGATGATGATCTCTTCTGTTGCACCAAATGAAGAATTGGGCAACAGGGGTTTGTTTGAACACATGGAGTTGCCATTCTGTACAGTTATTAATGAAAGACCTTAGGTATCTTGAGTAATAATTTATTATTATTATTTTAGCTTTACTGTTTAAATTTTCCTGCTCTGTGTGCAGGACTGAAGAAGCAGAGGAGTGAGGAGTACTTAAGAATCCATCACAGATTATTTGAAGTGCTAGTGCTGTACCTATGTCTTTATCTCATACTGTTTACAAACTATGAACTTGTCTTATTAGTCAAAGGGGAACAATAAAAATTTTAAGGGAATCATTATCTTTCAGCTAGATAGTCCATGCATGAAAAGATAACAGTGGCACTTTACAGGGGATTAATTGGCAAAAATCAGTTGGAACTTCACTGTGATAAATGTTCCCACTTGTGAAATTACAGGGAATCTGCATTCAGTTCCAGTGTGTTCAGCTCCATGGAAGTCTTTTGGTAATCAGAGTGGTTACTTGCAATACCTCATCAAGCTGATAATAGTGTTTATTGCACCATATGCTGTTACTTAAGTCTCAAACTGTAACTTGTAAAAGTTTACTGAAGGACAAATAGGTTAATATTAAAATCAGGAGAGCCTGGGTTCTCTTTCTTTTATTTTAGAGACTTGAACCTATTTCTTGGAGTCTCCAAAATTGTAAAAGGAATAGGAAAATTCCTGTCAGCTCCCTTTTGCATCAAATAGGGCTCATCTCAATTGTAGAGAAAGGACAGAAAAAGTTGATTTTTTTTATTTGTAGCAAATAAATGAGCATTTTGTCTGCATTGCTTATAGGTTGGAGCCCTGAGAGAACTCACTTAATTTTTCAGCTCCATTACAAGTTGGGCTCTTAGCCCATGAAAATCCTCACAGTTAGAAGGAAGGTGGCACCATCTGCCTGAGCAGCTTTTAGCATGGTTTCACCTAATGGTCTTTAGCACCATTCACCTGAATGCTCAGATTATCAGTGGTCTTTGTAGCATGATTATACCTAGAAGCATAATTTCTGGCAAATATTTCTTGTATAAAAAGTTATAAAAATTCATTATTAAAAGGTAATCTCTGTCCCCAAACTTTTCTACTAAGTAGTTTGACACGTAAGTGGTGTGATCTGCCATAATACCATTTTGTTCTCTCCATATTATTTAAAGCTGGGCCTTTGTGTTCACTTCTGATAATTTATTTCTAGAAGATTTTTTTTTTAATGAATTTTTTCTCAGCCAATCTTTTCTCAAGCAGCTTTTTACACAGGATGTTTCCTTTCCTCATCGAGAGCACCAAGAGCAACTTAATCCCAAGGGGAAAAGAGTGCTAATATTCAGTGGTGGAAGAAAATAGCTTGAATGTGACGGTGCAATGGTAGGAACATTTTGATTAAAAATGCAAGAATATTCAATCATTCTATCTAGCAGACCATATGTACATGAAAAGCCTGTCTTCATCCTGATCATTCTGGGTGCTCGTTTTCAACGGGATGATTGATTGGTGAGGTTCTGATTTCTACACCTTTCATCTATCTTCAGTACTTTCATAAACGTTGAATTAAGCAGTTTTTATGAAACTTATCATAAACTGGAGTGTTCATTGAAAGTGACTGTGACAAAGTGGATTCCCCTACTCTTGAACTTCAACAGCAATGTTGCACAATACGTTTGTTTCTGCCTGGTTAAAAGCAGAGATATTTTTATTCTTATGCATTTTTCACCCAAAGGGAAATTATAGAGGGGGGGAAGACTTGAAGGTTTTTTGAGGAAGGGAAAAGAGGATGTCTTGGACTGAAAATTTTGCTCCTTACTTTTATCTGTGGAAAACAAGGCTATTGCCTTTGTGACACTGACGTGTGTCTTTTGTTCTTTGTTGTTCTGTTTGGGCCCTTTACCTCTGCAATTGCCTTTTGATCTGGAATAATACCTTGAAGCCTTTGTCTGTCTTGGATTCTTCCATGTCTTTGGAACTAGTAGAGTCTTGTGGTTTGTGGAGGTTATTTTTTGCTTAAAAAAACCCCACAAAACCATCCCTGAAAATACCCACAGTTGTTAATTCTTCTTTGTTACCTGTGACTGATGTTGGGCTTTAGGAAGCGAAGATCATCTCTGTGCAGATCTGTAGCTGAACAGAGCTGCTGACAGCTTATTGCAGCTGACAAATTTCCTCGGGGGTGATGCTCATGAATCTTCCCGTGTTAGAACTGGAGAGGGCCAACTTTCCCACTTCCCACATGACGAGGTAGATCCACAGTTGTGTGCACATGCTTGGCATCATCGGATGACTCGTTTGCTGTGGAGGTGTTTGAGCCCCACTGCATAACACCTGCTGGTGCTTCTGGTACCACAATGTTCCGTTAAGTATATTCCAAATCAGGTTTATGTTTTTCCTTGGGGGGGAGGGAGCTTGATTTATGGGAACACATGGAACTTGCAGATGTATCAGTGTCACTGCTTCCCCCAGTAACTGAATTAAATGGCTGGAAAAGGACAATGAAGGTGGCTGTCACATGCCGTTGCATGAAGTTAGTACAACATCTGCTTTGCCTGCTGTTTCAGAGATCACTGGTGCATATTATAATCAGGAATGGAATCTCTACTAGTTTTTTTCTTTTTATTGGTGAAGACTGTGCATGGGAAACGTTTAAGTTCTGCTGAGAATAGTCTTTTGTAAGTTAGGTAGCAGTTTGATATTTCTACCCCGTGCAGCATTTAAGTTCCAAGAAGCTCAGAAAAATGGCATTCCTTTTTTCCTGTGGTGACTCTGCCTTTTATCTTCTCATCCCTTGCCTGAGCACCTGATGCTCTTCACTCCTTGCTCTTGGGAGTGCCCCCATTCAAGGCCTGATTAGTGTTTGTGATACATGCAGTGAGTCAATTGTAGCTGTAATTACTGGAAGGGTCGGTGTTTGGCTGTTGTAATTTGCTCTTTTCTCACAGAAGCATTACAAGTGGATGTGAGCCGAGCTGCTAGTTAAAAGAGGTATGATGCATGGGCTTTCAGAAGGCATGAGGGAGAACTAGCAACTGGTAGCAGAATTTCCAGTTAGGAGCATTTATGTTGCTTCCCTTGGGGAGCATGATGGGAGGGTAAAACTTTTATACCATCAGGCGCTTGTAAGCAATTTTCCATCTGGGACTTTCAATTGGAATAGCTCTATTATTCATTCCTACCCTGGAACTCCTTGGATAATAATCTGCATCATCTTCTAGCTGTGAGTGGCCATCGTTGCATGTGCTGCTGGTGGAAGCACAAATGAAATGCTGCTGCTATGCTTGGAAACCACAACCTGTATTTCTTGCACTACCAGATGTTTCCTGTGTCATCTTGGGCAATCTCTTGCTGATAAAATAATTTTAGATGCAATTAACTCGCCGCACACATCAAAAATATTTAAGTGACTTGTTACAGAGGTGATTTCTGTACCAGACTCCACAGCCATGATCTGGGACATGGCTCTAGGTGATGTCATAGAGGTGGAGGGAAGGTGTTGAACCTCTGTCATCCCATGCCTTGGGAGAGCAGTTCAGAAACCAAATGGTCATGCAGAAGCAGGAGCACTCCTCCTCCTCCTCCCACGTTTATGGAGGTGCTTGGTGTGTCCCTCTGCAGCAGCCCAGCGTGCTTGCTGATTGCTGTGGGGCCAAATCACTCTGTCTAGTTGCCTGCACGAGTGGAGGAACTCTTTCAGGGGTGGCTTTTATCACATTGTGCTTCATTGCCTGGACAGTAATGCAGGGCATAAGTCCCTCAGTGCTGACCACTTTTGATTCGAGCACAAGGAACCCTCCTATGAGTGCCTGCATCTATGTCATGCCATAGCTGGATGCTGGGCAGAGGTGTAACTGGGTATTTAGATGTTGTCCTGGACCTGTTGCAGGCTGTCTTGCTGTTTTCTCATAATCCTAAACTGGATTAGCAGATCGATGAGCAGCAGCTGGAAAAGAAGCAGAATTTGGTGGGTGTTGGATTTGGCCGCCCTGAAGAGCACGAGGCTGCAGAGTATGAAGCAGCATGAGCCTCACTCATGGACAAGGTTCCCAAATTGCCAGTTAAGTCAACTGTAAAGTCAAAGAGCCAAATGCAGTCGTAGTGTGCAAGTGCTGTTGACTACAGGAAGCCAAGGGATGCTAACACCAGGGGTTTGCAGCAAAAGGAGGTTTAGAATTAAGCTGTACTTGGCTTATCAATACCACAATTTCTTATGGTCTGAGAGTGCTGCTGGTGGTGACAAGGCATATAGTGACTCTCATAGCAAGTGCCTCTGAATTATTTATAACTGACTCAGTTTGCAGCCCTAGAATATGAGTTTTACCTACTCACAATTAGGCTGAGCAGTAGTCTCTCCTGGAGCCTTTGCTGGTTGTTAGAAGGTGTTGCTGATCACTAGTCCTGATGTCACCCTCAACTATATAAATGCCTGTAACACATTATATATATTGATATATATAAATATGTATTTGAAAGTGCCAGAGCCCTGGACTAGGCTTCCCAGGCAGGTTGTGGAATCTTCTCTGGAGAGATTCCAAACCTGCCTGGATGTGATCCTGGGTGACCTGCTGGAGCAGAGGGGCTTGACAAAATGATCTCTAGAAGTCCCTTCCAATCGCTGCCATTCTGTGATTCTCACAAACTCACCCAAACTCAAGACACCTTGCTGCAGCCTCCTGCTCAGGCTCTTAAATTCTGTGAAATGAGTATTACCATGTCTGGTGGTTGTTCCCATGTGACACCCTTCTCCAGGGTTCATTGGTGGGACTGTGAGCAGAGTTTGTCCCCTGGCAGAGCTGGCGAGGACCCACCTGGGGTACAGGAAGCCTGGTTTGGTGACTAGGCACGTCAGTGGTGACCCTGAGGATTTTGGGTGGGTTTTTGAGCACATTGGTGTTGTGGTTTGAGTGTCTGTAGATGAGCTGGAAATATCCCCAGCAGTGCTTTCACCTGCCTTGGGCTGCACTGGGCAGAAACTGGCTGGGAAGGGTCCTTGGCTGCACCCAAATCCAAAGGCAATGAAATACTGAGGGCTGTCCATCAGCATCTTGCCTTGGAGAGGCAAGAGCCTGATGCTTGTTGAACGGTTGGTTTTCTCCCTGACTACTGACTCAGTTGATGTTTTTCCTTACCTTGTGGGTGAGGATGCATTTATGAGCCTGTGAGCTTATGAACTGAAATGAATTTGTGAGTTTATCTTTTACTGAATTTACTACTGCTATATCAAATCATTTTTCTCACAATTTAACTTAACATTGATTCTTCATTTAGTTAAAAATTTGAAGCCTTAAAGGCTACACAAGAAATTAGGTTCTTAATGACTGCTTTATTCAATTATTATAGAGATGCTCATCCTATTGTAGTTAATGTTCCATTTTGAAATTGGCTTGAGAGGGAGTATAAAGTGTTACTTTTCTCTCCAACTCTCCTCACATGACATTTTAATGCAGTTTTAAACCACGTTGGATTTCCTTTGTACAGTTTATTTCAGAATTTGAACCAAGAAATTATGAAAATGCAGTTGAAATTGGGTTTAAAAAGCTTTATTTTTTTTTTTTTGACAAAGATTGTTTATTAAAAAGTTTCTAGCACTTTTTCCAAAAATTCATTTTAACAAAACTTCAGTCTTAACAAAGAACTTGAAGGGTTTTTTTCTTATTTCTCAAGCAGCACTCACAGAAACTTAATGGTTATTGTCATCCTTTTTGTTAATGGATAACATTCTTTAGCAGCAGCTGATTTACAGAAAACTGATAGATAAATCTGACAGGAGATATAATCCAGCAAAGAATTTTCAAGAGGCAGGGGGGGAGATGGTGGTGGGGGATTATAGAGTATTTTTTAGACATTCATCATGACTGAAAGCTGATGGTCAGTAGTTAGGTGAAGAGATAACATCCCTAGAGTTAACAATTTCCTCATGACAGGTGACCAATGTGCTTTCTGTTACAAAAGGGAAAGATTTGATCACATAATGAGAGGGGCTTGACAAGGAGAGGGCCCTGGGAAAATGGAACCATGCAATGAGGTAAAGTGGAAGCACATTTCTGAGAACTGTTTTGGCATCTGCTCACTTTGCAATCTGAGAGGTGACTTCCATTTAAACAGTGAGACTGTACAGTGGGATCCAGCTCAAATAAATACTGAGCAA
The DNA here is from genome assembly GCF_000691845.1 of Merops nubicus. Taxonomy (NCBI): domain Eukaryota; kingdom Metazoa; phylum Chordata; class Aves; order Coraciiformes; family Meropidae; genus Merops; species Merops nubicus. Next base: position 25,614 of record NW_008591572.1, on the reverse strand, counting down.
GAAGGTGACAGCTTAAGTGTGTTATGTTTAGTGATAGTGGGCACTGCTAAGAATGTAATTTCTTTTAAACAGTAAGTAGTAAAGTGTTGTAGTAAAAATTGAAATCTTTGCAATACAATAAACTGCCCTATAGAGTGATACATCAGGGGAGATCCTTCACACTCAAGGTGTCACTCCTGTATTGCCACCTGTACATAGAAAACAGGCAATTTATCCACACAGAGGTGGTAAAACAGGCAGAGGTGGCTCTGGAGGGTTTCATTACACCCAAAGACCATATACATGGTGCTGCATTTCCAACAGTTTCCAGGCAGGCCTAGAAATATTGGTGCTGGGTGTTCCTTTGGACAAAATGAGCAAGAAACAGCCTTGGATGTGGCAGTCATGGGGGTGTAAAAGGGGAGCTTGGGCAGGTAGGAGCCCAAGTGAAAGGCTGGGAAGGTGATCACAGGTGAATGGTGGGGCAGCTTCTTGCATTTCCATCCTTCTGCCCTTCCTGAATTACTATTAATTATTCTTAGCTGTCCAGGCCAAGCTCTCTGCTGTATTCCCATCTGACATGGATCAGGTTTATCCCTGCTTGTAACTGCACAGGAAATACTTTGTCATTTGGCCCTGTGTGGCTGCAGGGCTTTTGGCCTTTTTGAATAGGGAGAAGGGGTGGATGTGGGTTGGTTTTGTTTTTTTTTTCAGGATGTTTTTACACCCCCCTTCCTACCTGATCAGATGCTTTGAAACAGTCATTTTTCTGCTGAATCCAAAGTCATTTGTCCATTGTCATTACAGTCCATCAGAGTGACTTCTGCAGAGAGGTGCTGGTGCTGTTTCTTCAGCTCCCACCTAAAGAGTCAGATCTGAATCTCTGGTAAAAGATATTCACTTCAATTTTGTCCTATAGGTCTTGTCTGAAAAAAAAAAGTGTAACTGTTGCTAAAGAGAATATTTCTTTATTTCTATTTAATTAGGACAGAAGCCAACCTTTTATACTCTTCTCGTGTGCACAGGTTCTGTAGGTTGGCCATTCTGTCTTCTGAATTCTGGCTTCAGTTACAGCTATGCTAGCCAAGGAAATGCTTTTGAAAGAGACAATTACTAACATTACTAAGATTAGGAGAGATTACTAAAATCACATGATAGTTAGCACCAATTAGATAAACAAAACAATAAATATATGCCCTGATTCCTTCTGAGTGAAATCCTGATAGCTCCTTTATGCTCTAGATGGGCCAAATGTTTTAGGGCAAGTAATACTTAGACACATATGCCCTAATCTGCCCAATTCCACAATTATTGTTTTGAAGTTCATACTGGCTATAAACTAGAACTTGGAATTTCTTTTTTCCTATAATACCTTTTTCTGGCTTCTAGAATTTCTAAAGAATTAACCAGATACAGGTTGCTAAAGAAATTCCTGTGGTTGGTGCATTGAGTGGAGTGCTATCCCACAGGTTTTAAAAGCTTCTTCAATTGCAGGTAGCAACATTAGTTCACTGTGTTCAGATCCCAGCAATGAGGAAGGCTTTTGAAATAGAAGACTGACTGCTGGCCTATTGATTAGCTACGTTTTTCACTGTGGAGTGTTACCTTGGCCACCAAGGTGGCTTCAACTGGGCTTACCTGGGGTGGGAGCTGGCAGACAGCACACCTTTTCATAACAGTTTATGTGGCAATTAATATGAAACACTGCATGCAATTATCCCATCCTTATTTCAGAAGAAACTAATGCACGTTGTTGAAAAACACTTTAGGAGTAGGAAGGTAAAAAATATCTGGTGACTTTTTTTCCTGTACCATTTGTGGAACTTGGTCCATGGACAGCTTTCCTTTTTGCTACCAGATTCTATCTGAGATGGAAGTTGAATGATTCTGTTCATATGTTATTTCATGTATATTATTCTGTTCATGTATATTGTTCTGTTCATGTATTATTTCTCTGATATGCATCATCTGTATCCCTTTGATGGGAAGGATAATGCAGAAGTTGGCTACTGCCTGGAAATACCCAGCAGAAATGCACATACATATTTTATTATGTGTTTCTTTCTGCTTATACAGGGCAAAATGAAGACAATAAATGGCAGGGCTGCAACAAAGCAGTGTTCTCTGTCTTAGGAGCAGATGTGGGGTGGCTTCTCTGAATGAGATGTAGCCACCAGGATAAAGTGGAGAAGTGATGGGAATGGCTGTGGAAAGGAGAAGGATGTCCAAGGCAGAGCAAAAATTGAACATCTGACTGTATAGATCTGAACATCATCAGTAGAAACTTGTTTCTTTTAGTAACAGTGATTTTCAGTGTTTTATCTTAATTTCCCAAGTTGCAAGACAGAAATAATAATGCCTGTCCCTTATAAATGTTGGGGTTGGTGTGTGGAACTATTCCTTTTGGCTTCATTAGAGTTGACTTTAAGTGACTAGTCAAAATACTGGTGGAGTTGTTTAGATCAGTGCAGTATCTCTGCTTCTCTGGGTAAATCAGCTTACTGTGAATTTTCCTCTTTGGATACCCAGAGCCCTCAGTCTGGCAGAAGGATTTAAATATGAAGTCTGAAATTAATCTGAGTGCTCTGTTCTGTATGCAGTGAAGAGTAGTAATGTGCTTAAATATTTACCAGCACCAAACATGGCACACAATAATGCAATAATCAATATGTGCTGTAGGAATCCCAGCTCTTTAATTTACTGCATATTACATTGAATAGGATAACGTTCTGCTTTGTCTTTTACTGTGCTTTAGTACAATAACCTTTAAACCATGGTCTACTTGTCCAAAGTAAATCCAAATCTGTTTTTTTGTCAGTAACCTGCTTTATTTAACAGACACTTCCTACTTCTAGTTTCTTTGCTGGCATTTATCTACTTGCAAATGGATTTATTATCAAGTAATCCTAGTTTTGAACAAAATGTCTTTTGCTATCTCAAAACTCCAGGCTCTTCTGTGTTTGCCTTCCTACCAATTAGGCAGAGTGAGTCAATGAAAGCCTTTTTCAGAGCATCAATCCAAGTAGATGGTGTAGAATGAAATCCTGATGGCTACTCCATAGCTAAAGCAGTTGCTGTATTATGGCTCATTTGAACATGGGGAGAAGCAGAGAGGATGGAGCTTTCTGGCAGTAGATTTGTTTACTCTTTTTCTGCCTCTTTTCCAGCGGCCTATTCCATCCTGTACATGTCTGGTATGCTGCAGCAAAAGACTTCTACAAACAAAAGGGAAATTTAATAGTCAGCTGAGATTATCACTGTGCCAGTGAGGATGGCCCTGCAGTGATGGTGGCTGCACAATGAATTTCCTTGCTGTGTTCCCATTCAGAGAAGGCTGATGTTTTAAATACAGGAATAAAACAACAGCAAAAAGCTTTTTTGCTGGGTTAGTTTGCTACCAGGTTAGTAGTGTATGAAGTTAAAGGGAAATTTAATAGTCAGCTGAGATTATCACTGTGCCAGTGAGGATGGCCCTGCAGTGATGGTGGCTGCACAATGAATTTCCTTGCTGTGTTCCCATTCAGAGAAGGCTGATGTTTTAAATACAGGAATAAAATAACAGCTAAAAGCTTTTTTTTTGCTGGGTTAGTTTGCTACCTGGTTAGTAGTTTATGAAGTTGTGTGGCAAGGATACTCTGGCAAAGGAGAGGTGCTGGGGATTACTGGAGTGGGGAGTGGGATAGGAGTGTGTGTCATCTTAGTTTAGCTTGATGCAAGGAAGTGGCTGTGATGAGTTTGCATCTTTGTTAACAAGTCTGCCATTCCTTTTTCTCTCCAGTATGCTCACTCTGCATCTGCAAACTCCACCTTGTCTTTCTGTCCTTGACGCTGTGTTAGCGCCCTGTGAAAGAATTAGGAGGACAGGATTTGGACCTGGTCCCTAGCCCATTGGAAAGAAATTCAGCTGACTTCATTGGATGCTGTATCAAGCAAATATAAGACTGTAGGTACTTGAATTCATTCTGCCTTTCCCATTTAACCGTGACCTTCTTCAGCCTTGGGATTTGTCACTATTCACAGAGATGAGACAGCATCTCATTTCCATAGCAGCACCTGCCCCATCTAGGAGCTGTTGGTACTTACACGTAGCTATAACAACAGAATAAATGTAAACAGGAGTAAGCAGACAAGAATATTACTAGCATTTATTCATAAACTGGTCAAAGGAACTGCTTTTTTTGGTTCTTTTTGGAATACATATAGAAGTAATCCCAGCCTGGTGGCTCTGATGCTGCAGATCTTCACGTCAAAGGTGAGGAGTGGGGAGCAGAAGAGAAACTGAGCTCGAATTTGAAAACTTAACAAAGAGAAGAACAAATAACATCCCCTGGAGAATCTCTACTTGTGTTGTGGTTTTCTTGTTTGTTTTTTTTTTTTCAACAAGCCTGGGCTGATAGTTCTTTATTATGTATGCAGGGAGTGCTTCATGTATCTGCTTTAGTTTGGATAGAAGTTTTTGGATGTGGATATTACGTGTTTAGGTGTGTGAGAAGGTTACTGAACTCTGGGAGGGATGGAGGGAGGTGGAGTGAGCTCCTGGCAAGTGCCTCAGCATGCAGCTGACTGACTTCAGCTGCACTGCCTGCCTTGATTTAGCATGCAGAAAGGTAACAAGCATTTAAGACTGTGAAAGGTGCAATAGAAATTGCTCAGCCTTCCTCCTTTGTGCTTTCCTGGCTAGGATGATAGGAATTTCGTGAAATGAAGGGTACTGCAGATAAATTTGAAAGCAATGAAAGAAAAACACCTCATCTAGGGCCAGGAGTTGTAAGATCACAACAGGATTAAGGGAAAGCCAAACAAATGTGAAATAAAGACATCTGACTGTGGGTCTGTTCATTGGGAAGGAAGGCTGGTAACACCAGCTTATGGCTGTACCATGGAGGGCTGTATATACACTGGTGCCTGAGCACATATTCCCAACAGGCACACTTGCTTCCCATAGGATGGGAAGTCCTGTAGAAGGATGCAAGAAAGGCAGGGAAAACTGTACAGCATGGCCAGGACATATTTGGGGTGGTGGTCTGTGGTGTGAGTTTTTTGGGGGTTGTGGTTTGGTGTGGTGTGGGTTTTCTTTTCCTTTTTTTTTACATAGTGGTTCTTGTTTATGTTGTTCTGTTTCTTTATGAGATTCATAGCTCTAGAACCTGGGGACAGACCAAAACAGCAGTGAAAATGTGGTGTTCAACAGTAAGGAGCTTCCTGGCCCTGGTCCTTGGGCTTTCACAATGACAGTGACAGCTATTTCAGGAAGCACTCAGCAGCCTCCATGCGTGACGTTCTGCATTTCCACAGCCACCAGTCTTCTCTGGCAGGTCATGCCTGCTGCTTCTTGCCTAGGTTGTTTTGGGTGCACCTGCAATGCACAAGATCTTTCCAAGCTCCTGGATAGTCCCAGCTTCAGCAAGTTACAGGGTGATAATGTCTAATCAGCACTGCATGAGTTGTTCGTTCCTGCTCTTTGGATTCATGTGAAGAGCATAACTGAGAGCAATATTCCTCTCTGGTCTTTGGCAGTGAACAGGACATCATCTAATAGACCTTCACTGACATGCTGATGAGGTATCAGTACAGCATCTCACTTCTGAAAGAACAGGGAAGATGTATAGGATGTGCCCGTGTAATTGTGAGGAAAGACAGTCAAGAATCCTAAACAGATATCAACTTAATAGTATCACAAACTCTGAGGAAGATATGATGACTTGGATGACACTGTGCTCCCAGAGTAAGTCAGAGGAGGGACAGGAAGGAGTGGATGCTTCTGGCATCTTCACACAGAAGCCACCCTGCAACCCAGCTGGACCCAATGCAGCAGCAGTGAAAGAGTTTTGAAAAATCTCACTTGTCTGGAGTGTAGGGGGGGAAGTAGATGAGGGAATGGCATGCTGGAAGGACCTGCCAACCAAGTGGCAGGTGGGCCAATAAAGAAGAGAGGATGGGGCTCACAGTGTGTTGGTCCAGGGCCTGGAGAATTACCTGCTGAGGAGGGGAGAAATGAATATTTTATCTCTATTCATCACCATTATGGCAGCATGAAAAGGCAAAGAAAGAAGTGGAGAGCGGTAGGCTGGGAACACATAATGTTCCTTTAGTGGTGCTGTGGGTTTGCTCTGATGAATCTGTCTTGCATCTCACCCAAAGAAAAGAAGTTGGCTGATGATGTGCTCTGCAGATGGATCCGTGCTGGCGCTGCAACAACTCGATATCTGGTCCGCAGGTGTTTGGGTCTCGTTTCTGTGAGCGAGCCAGTAGCAGGCAGATTTAGGGAAAATGGACCACAGTTACTGTGCAGAGACAGTTTCTCGTGCTGCCCCTAATCTAACTCCACCATATGTTCAGTGTATGAGCCCAAGCCATGACACATCTTCCAGTCAGTGGGCCAGCCTCGCATCTGGTGGGAGATAAGAGTGGAATTACACCTCCCATTGTATCCCTTCCCAGTCCTGTTTGGCTTTGTGGAGTTAAGCAGACACCTCTGACAGCTCTCCCTGATTATTCACCCTGTCACAAACTCCTGTCCCATTTGTTGCTGCTTGTGTGCTTTCCAGAAAATGCTCTTCACAGCAGATGTTTGCTAATGCAGAAAGAGTTGGAGAAATAGTTGTGAAAAGTAGATTTCAATATGCTTGCTGCTTTTTTTTTTTTCCAGGTGCAGTTGTTGAATATGGGGATTAAGCAAAGAAGTTGCTAGATTTGGGAAAGACTTCAGGTCTGTTTGAAATTAAGTGATGCTCAGATACTAACTGTAAATTTTCTGTAAGAATGAATCAGTGAAATGTGTGTCAGAAAACCTGATGCAGGTGCTAGTGGAAGGAGATTTTTTGATGGATGGCAGAGGGGGGGTTAACAAGTTGAACCAACATGTAGGCACTCCACTGGACTAAGAATATATTTCTTTGCTGAAACCATTCATGAAACTTGGAAAAGCATGGAAAACCAGTTGCAAAACATAACATCAAATGAGTAGTAGGTAGGCTGTCTGTTCTTTCCCATGTCTGCTGATGCTTGCAGGGAGACTTTGTAAAAGTCATTGTAGGCAACACAACAATGCTGAGCTCTTTCCAAATAGAATAGGTCCAGGAAGTTGGCTCGGGCTCGGTGGTTGGACTTGATGATCTTGGAGGTCCCTTCCAACCTAAATGATTCTATGATTCTAAGTTCTCAACTGCATATTCCCTTTACAGGAGTGGTTTTCTCAGAGCAGTTTTAGTGCAGGACAGAGGTCCTTGTTATTCATGCTGTTCTCTTTTCAGGTTGCCTTTTTTAGAAAACAAAACACAGCTTTTTTCCTCTCTTTTTCCTCTCTTTTTCCTTGCTTTTTCTGTTTCTTTGCCCTTTTGTAGGAAGGGTCCTTTCTGGGTCAGTTTGTCACGATTGGGAATGACATGGTGAAACACACTGCATCTGCAGGGTGTCTTGGGCTGCTCAGAGCAGGAACTGTCTGAGGTCCATGGTAGTCACCACTCACTCTCTTGCTGCCTTCTCTCTACGACTGATTTACAATGCAGCTAATGCCTCTCTCAGCCTGCTGAGGCACTGCTCAAATAGATGCAGAAACACACACATGCAGTTTTGAGTCACAAGGGAGTGTGCTGTAAGAAAACAGCGTGGTGATTCTTCTCTTTGGTGGCATAAAGAGAGGTGGGGGGAATGTAGCTGAGTACATTGCAGTCACATGGTGCTCTGTGGAGAATGGGAAGGGGATGCAGGAACAACTCTGGGCAAACCCTTTTCACAATGACCAAACTCCCATATTCTAAGACATTCAAAATTCAACAGTTCTTCATATCTAAGACTCTTAGCTGGCTTTTGTGAGTGTCATTTTTATCTTGATTCACCATAGCTTCCTGGGAAAGTGTTGTGGTGTAGGAGTTAAGGGCTGTGCAGTCGGTGTTAAAGTTTTATTTATGATTATGTTCTGAACTAATATCTTAAGTCTTGGAGACAAAGTGGCATTTATGAATAATTCATACCCGACGTGGTAAGCTGAACTATAACAATTTCTTCCCAAGAGTTATTTGGAAGAGCTATTGACAATATGAAAATTAATGTTAACAAAAGGACGTCAGTAGAGCTAGGTTGGAGAGAGGGAGGAAGTCTGCATACAGCCTCTTGGGAATATCTTGGGATTGATAGTTTTTTCTTACTTTCATTAATGTGAATGTTGTCCAGAATAAGGAATGTGAGGTTTTTGGAGGAATATAAAGTACCTCTTAACTACAATCTGAAATTTGAATGCAGTACTGTATTCCAGGTGTGCCAGCTTCATGACAGGTTGCCTGTAGCAGATTCACAAAAGGACTGAGCTGCCAGAAGTGGGAATTACTTGGAATTTCTTTGTCTAAATTCAAAATTAGCACTTAGGAGCAAGGTTTGGTCATGAAACAAAGTTCCCCAAACACATCAATTCGATGACAGTAGCGGTCAAGAAAAAAACAAGTCAAATGCTATAAATTATTAGAACAGAATTCACAACAAAAGAGATTTTACACCATGGCTTAATAATGGTTTGGTGTTTTTCCTATGTCTTGAATGCCTTTTGAAGTGCTGGTCCTCTCTTTTGAAAAAGAATACAGAGTTTGAAAGGTTCAGGGAATGGCCATGAAGTTCATCATAGGCACAAAATGGTTCCTCTATAAGGAACAAGTTCAACACACAAAATATTTTTCCCCTACATGGACAGAGTAGGTGGTAATCAAATATTCAGTGTGTATTCTAGAGGAAGAATGGAAGCCTTGAAACACCAGTGCTAAGATCCAGGATCAAAATAAACAAAGGGGGATGCAGCTTTCCAGTCAATGGCTAGAGCTGTTGAACTCCTTGTTGAAGAGTCTTGTGGGTGCTCTGCTAAGAGTCAACATGGTTTTGGTCAAGTCCTGGACATCTGTATGAAAAACACTCATCAAGTGTTCCTGAAAAAGTAGAAACACTCCCTGTGTGTTCCATGAGCCAAGCTGTCAGCTGGGAGAATGTTAAAAGTCTTATATAAACTTATCATGGCTTTTTTTTCCCTCTAGAAATTTGCTTACAGCCACACCGTGGTTATAAATACTGTTCAGTGGATTTTTGCTCTGACCACTATGTTTTTATATTGATGAAATTGGAGGGCTATTTAGCACTGAAAAAGCATTTGTTTATTCCTCTCTCCATTCCAATGGACCTGTGCCAATTTTTAGTTATACTCTTTGATCTTCCTGAGGATCTACTACAGGCAGGTTTTTTTTAACTTATATTTCCCCTTTGTTTTTGATGGTCACATTCCCATTTTCTGTATAAAAAGTTATCCCTCAGAGAGGGATTCTGTGGTTAGATGGAGTGGGGCTGGGAGCTGTGACTCCTGGAGCCCCTTCTCTGTGTAGCCAGAGCTCAGCACATGGCTCTGACAGCTTTGCCTGTCTGGAAGAGAAACTGGTGGAGTTGCCTGGGTGTGATGGAAGGCAGAGAATTTGTTCATCTAGGAACTTTTCTGCTATATTAAGCAATGCCAGAGACCAAAGGCTTTGCTTGCATTATACATTGCACCTTGGCTGAAGTTGCAAGGTTGATTTTGAGATGCTTTCACTCTGTTTTGATTCAGTTCCACTTTCCCTTGATGTCACTGCATAAGTAACTGGGTGTTAGTGGACACTGAGACACTGTTTGTTTCCTTTTCTTCATGATGTGTTGCCAAAAGAAGCTGGAGAGTGAGTGACTGTCAGATTCCATGCTAAAGCCTTGGTTCAGTGTAGAGTTAAATTCACTTTGCTCAAACCTGCTTTTCTGAGGCAGAGTTTACAGTTCTTACCAGAGTGATGCTGATTCATGAGTGGGTTTCAAATCCAGCTGTGATTGTGTTGCTACAGGTAACCAGAGAAGGAATCTTAGAATCATTTTGGTTGGCAGAGAGTTTTAAGATCATAGAGTCCAATCATTAACCCAGCACTGCCTGGTCACCACTAAACCATGTCCCTCAGCACCACATCTCCACAGCTTTTGAATCCCACAAGAGATGAGGACTCCACCACTGCCCTGGGCAGCCTGGGACAGGCCTGGACAATCCTTTTGGGGAAGAAATTTTTCTTACTATCCAACCTAAACCTCTCCTGATGCAGCTTGAGGCCATTTCCTCCTGTCCTATCGTGTGTTCCTTGGGAGAAGAGACTGATCTCCATCTCCATCCAACCTCCTTTCAGGAGCAAGGTCTCTTCTGAGCCTCATTTTCTCCAGGCTGACCAAGCCCACTTCCTTCAGCTGTTCCTTATAAGACTTGTGCTCTAGACCTTCCAGCAGGACTCCAGGGAGATTCCCCTGTGTGGACATTAAGGAAAACAGACACTGGGAAACTGTCTGAAAACTCTGAGATTTGGGATGGGTGGATGGGATGGGTGGATGTGCAGCCTGGGGCTGTGCCAATGCTTGGGGGACAGCTGAGTGAGTCAACAACAAGGGGTAACAGCCTGGCAGGGGCAGCCCAGACTGGAAAAACAACCAAATCTCTGTTAAAATCTCTTCCCTCCCCCTCTCACCCCATGCAATCTTCCTTCCTCTGCAGAGAGCCTGCTGCTGGCTGGCAGGAGCTTGCTTTGCCCCTTCCCTGCCCTCTCTGGATGCAGACCAGGTTTGGGGGGAGGGCATGCAGCTGGGTGCCATGGCCACCAGCCATGACTGGGCCACCAGCCAGCTCTGAGCAGCTCCCCCAGGGCAGAGCAGGGGCTGTCACCCTGCGGGTGCCTGAGTCCCAGCTCCAGAGGTTGTGTCCCAGCGAAGCCACGTGTGCTGCAGCATCCTGAACCCCTTCCAGGTCCCACCTTCCTATTTTCCTTACAGTTGAGAGTTGGTTGTTTTGTGGCCACTCCTGAGGGATTTCCAGTGTCTTCCTTGTAAAAAACTTCTCCTCTGTGCAGGGATAGTGTGTTTTATTCCTCTTGTGCCGTTTCAGTTTTCCTAAACTAAGCACTTTGCTTCGAGAGGGTGTCCTTGTAAATCTTTGTCCTTTTAAATTCAAAGGTCAATGATACTTTCTATATGCAAATTTAGTTGTTAAATGTATTGCACATTACTACTGCTGGCAGATGGGAAAAACTGCAAATTTATCATAGTGATGGCTTCAGGAACAAAGTAAGTAATTATAGACACAGTATGACAACTAACAACAGTCTCTTTTATTCTCTAGTGTCTTCGGTAGCCTTTCATATGAAAGCAGAGAAATAGAAGGTTACCTTAGCTGCATGTCTAAATCTAAACCAGCATTACCAGAAACTGCACTATATAATGTTGTTATTACCCATTAGAATGCAGTTTAACTTCTGGCCCCTTAATAAAACTCTTTCCAGAGATGCATTAATAAATACAAATTTATTTTGCGTTAAACTTTGCTTTTGTTTCCTGTGCTCCATAAGGAGTTACAGACACTTGGAAGGAGAATATTCTGCTGAGAGAATTTTTTTTCTAGTTGTATTTCACAGACAGGATAATCCATGCTAATACTCAAAACAAAAAAAAATAAATATGAAGTAGGTGGTTTGTTCTTGTGATGCTGATCGTGGCTGTGAGTTCTGTGTGCCCGCAGCTCCGCTGTGCAGGCACCACCCTGAAGGCAGCAGACCACAATCCAAACACCTAGGTTACCACAGAGGCAGAGAAATGGAGACTTGCAGTCCTCTGGGTACAGGGGGAGGCTTTTGAGCTGCTCACCGTTTATGCAGGGAACAGAAAGTGGCAGCAGAGCCAAACTGCTCCATGAGAATGTGCTGTTTCTGCTTGGCCAGGCTGGCCAGCATCACCCAGCCTTTCCTGCTGCTGGGCTGAAGTGGCCCAGTGGCTCACAGCCACTAAGAGCAGATGCCTGGGGGCAGGTCCTGTGCCCGTGTCTCCTGTCTGCACCCTCTCAGTTTAGATTTCAGCTTCAGCCATCCTTGTAAACACAACCATATTGTCCTACCAGCTTGCAGTCAGTTACTATATATTGATTCTCAGTGAATGTGGTGATCTGCACTCCAAATGACTAATTAAATATGCCATAAATCTGCAAGGGAATGAGCACTTGAAGTGAAAGGATCCCTTTTTATATAATAATAAAAAAAAATCATCTTTAAAAAAATCATGTTCTAACTACAAGTGATTAAAACATAGTCTGAAGTTATTTTGCCACTGGCAGAACTGTATGAACTCTGTGCAGTGATGTATGCAGATGACTGCACAAAAATTCAGAGATCAAAAGTCCAGGGGATAATATTCATAAACAGCCAGAAGAAAAGAGATATTTGGGCTAACACATCATGTACCTTAAATGTCATTTTCCTAATGTTTTGAGGAAAATCAAACTAATTCCTTTGGCACTAAGGTTATTGGAGAAGACACCAGGTCCTGCTTTCCTGGGTGTAGCTACACAACCCATTTTTGGATGCAGGCAGAGAGGTTAAATACAAAATAGATGTGCATTGGCAAGCCATAAACTGGCCAGCTCCCTTTCAAAGGGTGACTCAGTGGAGGTGGCAGAGCAGCAGAATGTGGCCTGAGGAGCTTGCCAGGGCTGAGCAGAGGAGCAGATACCTCCTGGGTGTTAGAGGCAGCCTGAAGTCAAGCTCATACCTGGCCTGTTTGAGCTCCAACCCCAGGAGTCTGCAGATCATTGATTTCACAACACCCTCCTGACAAGATACAAAACTGGAGCTGTTCCTGTAGTGCTTCTCAGCCACCTTACTGACTTCAGGGATAGTTCCCATTTTGTACCAGCTAAGAATTTAACCTGGCCTGGACAAAACAAGATTTTTCTGCCATAAAAGCCTGCGGGTGCTGTCTTACCTCATGATGACTGGTTCAATCTTCACAGGAAAACAGCAATGCTCAGTGGCCCATCCTGCCTCTCCCTGCACAGGCCATTCAGGCAGGTGTTTTGCTTCCTCCCCTGGAAGGAGGCACTGATAACAGAAGATGAACCCTGCTCCATTTAAATTAAAGCTGGTGAGAAAAATGCCTTGTCCCTCGCCAGACAGAGGGAAGGATCTTCAGGGGAATAAACTGTCTGATATTTAATGTCTGCAAGTTGCCAGGACTATATTCCAGTGGGTCAGAGACTCCTTTAAGCCTGATCTATTGCTGAGCTGAGGTATGTGGTCTATGGACCCTGTGCCTGCAATGAGGCTTTTCTTTAAATGTCTGAAAGCAAAATCCTGGGCTCGTCCCGTGGTGCTATCTCAGAGTTCCTCCTCATCTCCAGCAGCAGAACAACAACTGTCTCTCCTGACCTGCTGGAACAGAAGTCAGTTCCTGAAGTCAGATGCACTTACAGGTTTGAGTGACTCCTTATCTGCCACTTTCATACCCTTATGTAAAAATTATACTGCCCATTATTCTAAAACATTGAATCTTGGTGTAGGTAAACAGAAACCTTTAGGTAAACAATGTAAGTAACATATAAGCAATAATTTAATAAACTTTATACACTTTTGTCAAAGAGAAAATGGAGTAAGAAACATGAGGCCATTTCTCAGCAATTCCCTCTGATGTAGTCTCTTCAGCACTGGTCTTTAATGGTGATTTAATGGCAAATGCCCATGTTTAGTGACCCTCAAACTCGTGCTGTCATCTTGTGATGTCCTGGCAGAGTCAACAGGAAAACAGAAGGTTGACTGCTGTGCAGACCTGAGTCTCCAGTACTTCTTCTGAGATGTTGTGACCTCAGTAATGAGAGGAATTGGATGCCTCATTCAGAGGAATGTGACTTGTTGGAGGTGTAATCACTCTGTTATGTGCTGTTAGATAATGTTCTCCAGCACAGTGAGCTCCCTGAAAATACCTCATCTGAAGAACAGCTTTATATTGCTATTCTAGATGCTCTCTAATTTTTTCCAGTATTCATCTTACACTAATCTTTTCCACTCAGATGTGTGGGAAATGACTGCAATCTTTCTTTCCCATAGTTTTTCTTCAGTTTAATCATTTGTCTTGAGCAACTGGTGCTGCAATATTAAGAGACTTGGGATAAAATATCAAATGCTAATTTACAAATAGTGAGCTACTCATCAGCTTTGAATTTGATCATTGGAGGGTTTCTGTAAGTGTCTTGAAGCATGAGTTGCCTTTTTTATTTTAGCTGTATAGAATCGTTTTGGTTGGAAGAGACCTTTAAGATCATCAAGTCCAATGGTTAGCCAGCACTGCCAGGTCATCACTAAACCATGTCCCTCAGCACCACATCTACAAGTCTTTTAAATCTGTGCAGGGATGGAGACTCCACCATCACCCTGGGCAGCCTGTTCCAGGGCTTGAGAACCCTTTTGGGGAAGAGATTTTTTTCTCATATACAACCTAAACCTCCCCTGGTGCAACTTGTGGTCATTTCCTCTTGTCCTATCACTTATTCCTTGGGAGAAGAGTATGATATGGGTGCTCAAGAACAAAAAAGAATAATCCCAACCTTTCAAAGAGGGTGATAATAGGTGAAAGCTGTTGGCAGGCTGTTTCAGAGCTGCTTATGTCCTGGTTGTCTTCTCCATTTTCAGAACCTCTCCTAAGGAAGGTTTGGTGCTAATGGGAGCACAGAGGTGATCTTGCATAACCTGTGCTGCAATACCCAGTCAGCACTCACCAAGTTCTCTCTGACTTAAAGATTCAGGTCTGCAATGCATTTAACAGCCAGGTTTACAGAGCAGTAAATACAACAACATGTAAATAATCTCCCAGGACCTGGAATGGCATTAAAATTTCTGAAGCATGTAGAAATTCCCAGGGAGCTCTTAAAATGAAACTGTTTCTCCTAGTAATATGTGGTTAAAAATGTGAAATTCACAGCATCAGAAGATGATAATGCAGACCTGGCAGAGCTTGTGTGTAGAAAAACTTGTCCAAGTGTCCTCCTCAGCACAGGAATGTAGGGGCAACTGCAGCAGCATCTTGAAGTCAGTGTTCAGTGGGTGTTGTTCTGGGCTCTGCATCCAATCCCCAGCAAACGGATTCAGAAATACATTTAAATAATGCAAGTAAATGAATTATAGCAAATATAATAAATTTGCAATAAATAATGAATTATGCAGAAATATGCGTTCATAAGTATGTGACAAGCATAGATTTACTGTATAAATAATTCAAACTGTTGTGAATAGATATTTCTCTTTTTTTTCTTTTTGAATATTCATGCCCTAATGAAGTCAGAGCTACTCCATTAACTTCATTAGATTGTGGTGGGTTTAGTCAGCTCAAAAGGCCACGGGATGGAGATCAGAATATTTCTGCTGCCCGTGGTGGGAGGGCTGGAACTAGATGATCATTAAGGTCCCTTCCAACCCCAACCATTCTGTGATATCAGTTATGATCTATTATATTTTCTCTCTCTTGCTTTGGCTTGGGAGGTGTTTTCTGTGACATTTCCAGGCTGGTTTTAGTCGATGTGTAGTGGTGGGACTCCCAGTGATTGATGCCTTTTTTTTGCAGAACATCAGGGCTTGGGTTGGGAGTTGTACGTTGAGTGCAGATTACAGGATCAGGCTAGCTGAAGTATTTACTGAGCAATAGAGCATTTTGGAGAGGAGCCATGCCCCGTGTGTGAATGTTAACACTGCCCCTTGGCTAAAGAAAAGCAGCTCCTTCATTTCTGTGTCACTTCTTTCCCCTGTGCCATGTAGTGGATAATAGCACTCGTGGTCAGGATGCCCTATAAACATAATAAGTCTTTGCTCTTTGGGGGGATGGAAGGTTGAAGAGCTGTTAACAGGGGCTGGCTTTCTCTTTGAAATTTCTTTGGTAAGTGAAATAATGATGGAAGGAAGCGTCACATTCTCCCAAGTAAAATTCAGATGCTGCACAGCAACAGTGGCTTTGATTTTAATCACAAAGATTCTAAAATGGAAACGGAGCTTTGAAGTTTGGGGAAAAATATTAAAATTTGCACTCCTGTTTCTTCACCGCTGTGACTTTGTCTATATGTCCAGACTTAAAAGCTGTTATTGACACACACAAATCTCCTTTAAAGTGGGTGATCATAACTGTGACTGTGCTCAGGTTGGAATATAGCTTTTAAAAAATGACCGTACATGAAAGACAGTTTCCCCCCCACCATAAAACCCATTTTGAACAAAGTGAATGCTGTTCCATCTCATAAAGACAGATGATTGACATTATATAGTGCATGAAATTTTTCTTTTCAGAATCATGACATTTTATTATAGAAGCAGAGATAATGCTGGGAGCTAGTAATTACACTATATACTCCTCCAACAAAAAAGATCCACTGGGGAAAGAAATGAAACAATATGTCTTTACAAAGAATGCAATTAAGTAAAGCTAGATTAGAGAAGCCACTGAGGATAAGCGACATGCCTTATTATCACAAATGTGTAAATTTAATTTTCTTTTTTCCTAATAATTCTTATTTCCCCAGCATTTTTTTTTTTTCCTCACTCCGTGGAGATCAACTTGCAACAGCTTCATTTTCCTATTGATCTATTTAATATTTTTCCATTGTGCATAATAAAATGCTAAACAGAGTTTGCTATCAATTTGCAAACAGCCTTTCTGTCTCGGAAAAGAAAGAGATAATATGTTGCAAAAATCTTCTCCCTGGAGCCGATGATGACATTAACATTTTTGTTAGGGGAGGAGTGGCTCCAAATTAAATCTTACAATTACCAGTATTTATCAGAGCCCTTCACAGAGTAGAGGGGAAAGGTGAAGTGGCTGAGTAAATATTGTCATCTCTGCATCTCTGAAGGCAATGCTATAAAAGGCATTAAAATAAGGATGGAAAGACTCCTCCTAGGAATGTTTATCAGAGATGCTGCATCTTGGTGGCAAATCTAAGACGAGACACGCATGGCAATATCTGTTGATGTGAAGAGTTTCTTAATAACAGGTTAGGTTTTCTAAAAGTGATATTTTATCCCCAGGACAAAGAATATCTGTTTTTCTAACTGAAAGGATACGTTGTAGATTAGTTCTGCACAACTGGAAAAGGAGAGAAGCAGCACTGTCTGCTAAATAAACCACTTTTAGGTTAGAATTCTGTTAATGCCTTTTCCTTGGTAAGGGGAAATTGTAGCCAAAATGTTTCTGGAAAAGCATACAAATAGGATTTGTGTAAGTGGGAATGTGTGAGGAATTATTCTCTAGTCATGTAATGCCCGCAGCAAATTCAGGTTGTGGGAAGGTTTAAAGAATTTACCCCAATTGTATTCAAAGATCTACATGTGTGTTACTATTTTTGGTATCGCCAGAAACAGAAATCTTTATTTACAGTAGTTGCATTCTGAAAAAAAGTAAGATTGAAATGAAGAAAAGAATTTTCTTCCTATTTACTTGATGGATCAATAGGACATAGTCATAGTTCTGCCTGTAAGGTCTGGAAGCAATCTGAGCTCTAGAGTGAGCTCCTTGCTTTCTTACATTTCTGGGCTTTGCCTAAGGATTAAATTTTACATTCAGCTGCAATATTTGTCATTCTATATGTTCATCATGCAAGACTGTTAGTGAGGAGGAAAACTGTATTGTTGGAAAGCATCTTACTTAGCTTTGGCTGTCCAAAATGTAGGCAGCTGGGCACATCTGGCCATCTCTTCTTCCTCTGAGTAATGGAAAAAGGGGAACCTTCAAAGTGTGTGTGTGTGGGGATTCCCTACATGCCTTTGCTGTCTTGTTTCAAGATGTGATGTTTCACTACTGGAGAAAACCACTGAGGGTATACATGAACTGGAGAGGAATCCACCACTACTTTGCCCTATACACCAGGCTTTTTAGAAGACTGAAGGTAGACGAGGCAAGTCCTGGCACATGTGACTTAGAGCCCTTGTAAACATAAAGCAGACCTTGACTGTGAATATTTGTAATTTGAAAATTATCCATGGATCAAAATTCATTTGTTGCTGCAATAGGTGAAATATTTTGAGTGATGAATCTCACTGAGAACCTGGCAACCTGTGCGTGGGCAACTCATGAACAAGAAAGGAGAAACAATGGGTCAATAAACTACTGCTTGGGAGTTCTTCCCTGATTGATATTGTTCTTGAGGAAGGGCCTGTCTGAAAGAGCAGATAGTGAGAGGTGATGACTTTCTGCCTTTACTGTCCTTGCACCATGACAATGAGTCTCATGTAACAGAGAAGTCTTCTACTTAAGTGTATTGCCAGTGGGTAGACAACAGCAGCACAAACAACCCCACCAATTTCATTCATGATGTGTGCATCAATTGCACAGGGTACATTTCCTTGGTTTTTACTTTATCTAGGAATCGTTTTGGTACTTGGGCTTCTGCTAATTATGAATGCTGCACATTGAGGCACGTTAGGCATGAGTCTTGGCATTGAAAGGATAAGAAAAGACTTTATAAATGAGATTCGTTTAGGCAGCATGTCATCAAATGACCTGATAAGTAGGGACTCATCTGGATAATGATTAGGTTTTATGTACTGCTACAGGGATTGATTTACTAGAAAGGCAATGAGAAAAAAAAAATCCATATCTGCAGCAGATTTTATCTGGCTGAGCAAATTGCCTGAAAAGATATGCAGATCCAAACCAGACTTTTAATTTTCTGGAAGGGCAAGATTTTGACTCCTTAGCCAACATAATGTGTATTTTACTTTGTGGATTGCTCTGCTTGTTTTGATCAACTTATTTAAAGAGGAAAATAATAATAGATTCCACAAAAGTATCTGCTGACCTTCAGTGGCAAACTTCAGTGCCCAACTAAAGGGGCTTCCTGTGCATTGTGATGTGCTCAGTCACATTTCTGGCAACGGTTTTGTAATAACTTTAGTGAATTTTTTTTTTAGAAAGTAACCTTACACTCCTGAAAGTCAAAGGCAGAGTTTTCACTGATCGTAATTCTGTATGATGTAGGCTTTAATTTAGAACCTTAGGAAATCTTCCATTTAGGTAAGCAGTTAGTATTATCATAATGCATATATTTTGGAGGTAGACATTTATTTGGGTGTAGATGACCCACTAATTCTTTACTGGTCAGCTTTCATAAAATGACATTGTTTCTGTTAACTTTACTTCAAACTTTGGCAAAGCTGTATTAACTTTCTTTCATGTGTGTCCTTCTTTATCCAAGCTAGTGTAGAGAAGAGATGAGTAAGAATTAACTAGTCTGTGCACTTGGAATTTGCAAAGGTAAAAGAAGACAGAAGTACAGCTCCATGGCAAGTCTTTCAGACTGCACTCTGTCTTTAATGGGTGCTAATGGAAGGCTGCTTCTTAGTCTTTCTGTCTTCAGGAATCATGCAAATTCAAAGCTATTAGTGCTATCTGATTCCAAATCTCTTATAAGCCAAAGTTCTGATGTCATTATAGTAGTGAGTGTAATTTGAAGTTTATTTTTCACTCATTTTATGGGCTGATCTAATATCACATCAGTGAATTCTCTTAGCAAATGCTGGTTCCATATTAAAATGACAGTATAGACAATGTTTATATACACTGTTCTAATACCCAGAAGTTTTATACATCAAAGTGGCCTTCTTTTTGCACACTGCTTAATGAGACTGTCTTTGGAAATCAGGGATGTGAATGTGGATGCCATGGGGGGCAAATGAAAAGGTAGAAAAGCCCACGGATGTCTTTCTTGGTGCATGGCTGCACTCTGCTAAAAAAAAAAGGGGTATTTTATTGAACCAGCTCCTAGAAGTCCACAGTTTCTTTTTATATTACTTTGTTTTGGGAGATATGAATAGATGAGTTCTGCAGCTTGTCAGATTTATGGGTGTGCTTGGCAGAATTACACAAGGAATTATTTCAGTGGTGTGTATGTTGTGATGAATCATCTTTGTGCAGCCTTCCTGGGCAGTCTCTAAAATGAGAGGCAGATTTGAGGAGGAGCACGTACCTTTCAGTGCATTCACAGAAATAGCTGTTTGAGAAATTAAATCTTATTACTGAACTATTCATGTATGATGGGAGGACGACTTTTATTTCTCCTGCTGCTGAAGCATTCCTCCTTTTTCTCTCCTCTTTCATATCCCTGTTTCTCTCCCCAAATTTGCCCTGTGCAAAAAAAAAATAGCATGACTGTTTATAAGCAGGGTGATTGGCTTCCCATTTCCTACATCCTGTTGTTACCTCTATAATGTGAGTTTATTACCACACTCTGAGCTCCGTGACACATTTCATGGTACTGAGCATCCACCCCTGGAGGGAGAGGGCTTTCCCATCACGCTCCTGGTCTGTGGAACGGTTTCATAAGATTTTCTGGCTAGTAAAGCCATAGAATGTGCTAACACCTAAGAGACCTCCCTGTTGTGTGCACTGTTTCCCTCAGCTACGATGCTGAATTCAATGCTACAAGCAGGAAGGAAATGCTGGGAAATGAAAATGGGATCATTGCAGGATGTGCTACCTGGGCAACAGTGGTAAAGGTTCAAACTCGCTTTGGCTGGGGGGAAAGGTGAGGGGCAAATGTTTAGGCTTGAAAATCAGTGTGGGTTGATCTTCTTTCTGCCCCCCACCCCCTTTCTGTTTTTTCTTTCTATTATTTCATCTGAAGTCTTTTATGGCAGTGAGGACTATTTCTGTTAACTTCAGTAAAATTTGGATTGCATTAAAAAAACCTTAATTCCATAAACGCCAATCGAAATAATTGATAATGAAGTTTTTCAGAGGCTCTAGAATATGAGCTCAGTCCCTGAATTGCTCTTTCTATCCAATTCAGTATTGCCTTTACTAGCTCATTTGTTTCAGTTCAATTCTTTTTACTGTGCAGAGTTCTGGAAAAGCTGCCTTGTGTTATGATAGTGACATTTTTAGGGTTTTTTTCCTTCCTTGCAAAAATCTGAAACAAGCATGATTAATTTGAAAGCATGAGATTTGTTTCAGTTTAGCAGATGAATTTGAGACCACTTGTAAACCTACTTAAAGGCCTTGGATATAAATGGCTGCTGCAAAGATTCTTTGTATTTAAAATATAAGCATAGACAGGTATTAATAATGAAAAAGGCCAATAAATGACCTTTTCTTCACTTTTATGAAGTAAATGCGGTATTGAATTTTTCATCTGTTGTTTTCTTTTGAAATGTGAAAGATCACACAAATGAAAGCAGGTGAATTAGATTATATTCTCTACAGACACAACCTTGATGCTGTACCAATGTTTGGATACATGAGAATTATTTTTTCATTTGTTCTGTACGTTTTCTTGATCTCCACACGGTATTACTGCTTCACATTTTAATGAGCAGTATTTGAATGCGATGTAATTTTATTCATTTTTACAAATGTAATAACATTTTTTTTGGTTGTTTTCTCTAAGGTTTCTGTGCTATTGTGCCTTTTCTTTAAAGGAGTTAATTTGTCATGTGGTCAATGAGGCACAATTCTCCAACCATCCTGATATAAATCAGGAGTATCTTGAGCAGCCCTGGGAGAGAACTAAGTTTTTGGCTAGCAAAAAATAGCTTTTATCATGCTATTGCCTTATAATTAAAAAACATAAACCCATGCAGTAAGAGTGGGTGCCTGGTTAAGTTTCAGCACTGGGGAGACACAGAGTGGGATCCTGAGCGGGATGGGGGGTAAGGGAGTGAGCAGAAAAAGGGACAAATATTTGGCTGGTGCAAATCATAAAGTCATAGAATAGTTTGGGTTGGAAGGGACCTTTATGCTTACCTTGTTCCAAACCCTTGCACTGAGCAGGACATCTACAACTAGAGCAGGTTGCTCAGAGCCCTGTCCAACCTCACCTGGGATGGTTCCAGGGATGGGGCATCAACCACCTCTCTGGGCAACCTGGGCCAGGGGCTCAGCACCCACAGTGTCAAAAATTTCTTCTTTCTGTCTAGTCTGAATCTCCCCTTTTTTAGACATCCACTGGGCTGCTTTTGATCAGACCCTGAATTGTTTGCCCTAGAGATTTACTTCTGAAACTTGTATGAAACTTCTGACTGCTCCATGATAATGTTTTACAGTCATGGGTGCTGCACACACTTTAATTCATCTTTGCAGCACCCCTCCCAGGGGCAGGGATGGACATAGAGGAGGAGCAGCAAAAGCCATGGTGCTTTGTCTAGTGGAACGATTTGCAGTCTTGTGGTGTAGGTTACACCAAGAAGCAGAGGTGGGAGGGACCTGACCCTTGCCTGGCGATGAGGTTTTTGGCCCCACGTATCTAAGGTGCCGTGGGCTGGGTAGCAGAGCTCAGAGCCCTGTCTGCTGCATGGCCATGCCTCAGCTTTCTGTAACCTCCAGCCTGCTCTGTGTTGGGTTTGGGATCCGTGGCACAGCCTGGGGAGCTGGTGGGTTGTGTATCAAACGGGATGATGGAGCTGAATGTTTTAAGTAGTGTTTTCCTGTGAAGGTGGGCTGTGTTGGCCTAAGTCTGAATTGTTTCTCTGCCTGGTGCAGTGCAAGGGGCTGAGTTGTCTTAAAAACACCCTGAACCCCCCAGAAATAACCCACAGTGCTGGTGGGACAGCCTTGGGGTGCTGGGCTGGGACCTGAGCCCAGGCAGCTGTGCTTTCCAGGACTGTGGGGCTCTACTGGGAGAGCTTAATAGGCCCCCGAGTTTTCCCCGGTACAGGGCAGGATGTTGTGCCCTGCTCTACCTCCTTCTGCAGGAGTCTGCTCAGCTTTTAGCTCTTTTCACGGCTTGGTTCATTTCTGAGATGTTAAACTGCTCATTAGCATGGCTTTCTCTCTCTGCCGTGTGGGCACCTCGGCAGCCGCTCTGTCAGAGGCACCCCCTGGGGCAGGAGGCCTCTTGCAAAGCCTGTCAGGCGGTTCCTGCAGGTCCGTGGCTCCCGGGGGCTGTGGGGGCTGCTTGGGCTTCGCTGACAGGCCCCGGGCAGAGGGTGAGGAGCTTGGATGCCCTCGCTGAGAGGTGTTGAAGAGAAGCGACCACGCGTGGAACCTGGTGCTCGCCAGGGAGAAGAGCTGTGGGGAGGACAGGCAGAGCCTGCCCCTGCCGCGCTGCTGAAGGGCAGGGCATTAACCACCAGCCCAAAGCACACCCCCTGCTGATGCCCGTCTCGCTGCCCCCCCTGCCAACCAGCGGTACGAATCCCTGAGATTTTTATTTAGTGCTTTTTTCTTTATCTGTGTTTTATCTGAAGGCCTCGGCTGCCGAGCCGTGAGGGCACCGTGGTTCAGGTTCAGAAATAAAATACGCTGCACGGTGATTCTTCGCTGGCAGCAGGAGCGAGAGCTCAGGGTGCTGAGCTGAGCTTGGGCAGGGCCTGGAGCAAATGCAGGAACACGAAGCAGCGTGAGGGGACAGTTTCTTTGTTTCCTTTAATTTAAATCTTGTGTCATTAATGGTCTCCTAGCTGGGGAAGTGGAAGGAGGTAGAGAAATTGAACGTGAGACAGCGGAGTGAAGCGACCAAGCCTGCGGATCTTGTGGTTGTCTTGCCACCTGTAGGACCTGAGCTTGGCTTTCAGCTGGGTGTGAGGGATGTATTCTGCAATCAAAGGAAAAATCACTTCCAAGTGTTCCCGTTAGTGATGGCTGAGAAAAACTTTATTAAGATATGCACTCTAAATAAGCACTTCTCACTCTGTTACTGCAGTTGAATATACACCTCTATGAATCCAGACCCAAATGAAGCCAGTGAAATGACTCCCTAAGCTTTTTGTTTGTATTCCATGCCCAACACTACATAGTAACTTTCCAAGTTTTAATGAATGAATTCCAGTATCTTTGTTTATACCAACTGATTAGATTCCCTGCTGTAAGCTCCACTGTCAGTGGTAAGTCTGCAGAGACCACTATTTGCAAATTTATTACCTCTCTGTTTATTTGTAGGTGAAATATTCTCTGGTGATTCATCCCATCGCTAGAGAATGCTTTTCCAAGTAAATTGCATTTTTGCTTCCTAAAATTTAATTCCTTATTTCACATTCCTATTGTTTGCTTAGTTTGTCCTTTATCAAATGGCTTTCTGCAGGTTTCTTGTAACCTTGAACTTTCATGTTCTCCGATATAACTCATGCATTTCCATTAGTGTGAGGGTCTGCTTTGCATCTCTTGTGCCCTCTCTGCTGGTTGAAACCCAAGGAAGGGATCCCATCTTCTATCATACATATTCCATTTGTCAAAAAAATAGTAATAGAAAGCCAAACCTTGAGCACTGCAAGTGGTACTGATAAATAAGCAGAATGGAATAACTTTTTGTTTTAACTCCCCCCCACCAGCAGAACATTAAGTTGTTGAGAATCAGCTGATTCAGCTCATTTACAGTGTCTGGGAGATGCTTGAAAACAAGAGGCTTACTTCAGCAGTTGAACAGTTCAGGCAAAGTGGTTTTATTTTTGTGAGTGTTGTAATTTGAGTTCCAGTCACAGACTTTACTTTCTAAGGAGCTCCAAGGATAGAGCAAAAAAGGAGATCTTGCTTCAGAAAGTTTCAAGCTTTATCAGAAGACAAGAGTGTACAGGTTCTAATGCACCACAGAAGCAACATTGGTCAGTGTGATCTCTGCAGTTTCACAGCTGTAAGGTATTTTAAAGAAAGGTTTGTATGGACACAGAAGTTTTTTCTTTGCTTAGAGATTATGGCTTTTGTTTCTTTACAGCTTAAAACAGACTCCTTGAAAAAGCAGCAGATAAAAAAAATCACATTAATTTTTTTTGGTATCTTAGGTTGAAAAAAAACCCTCATTGATTATGGTTGTGCTTAAAATTTCTCTAGTTATTCTGGAAAGATAAAGTATCTCTATTGTAGTATGCTTTCTCAAATATCTATTTTGTGTGATTACAAATGCTGCTCACAGTTCAGCAAATGATTTTTATGATACTTATCATGGTATAACAGCACAAACCTGCTGCTGAAGTGTAGCCAAAAGGTGGTGGAGGCTGCAGTCCTGCAGCAGCCTCAGCTACATGCTTGTACAGGACTCAGAATAACTCCAGAGAGCTGGCTGCATGCTCGGGTGAAGTTCTCCTCCCTCAGCCATCAGAAAGAAATTGCGAGAGTACCATATAACATCTCTAACACCTTGTTGAAAAACAAAGCTCTATATTCCCTCTTAGTTCTTACTGCTTTGAACTTTAAAAAAGATGTAAGCAACTACATTCCTGTGATAAATGGCCTCTTACCTAGTTTTATGATGACTGAATTATTGGAGGAGAACAAAGTGGTGGGAGGATTCCAGCAGACCTTGTCCAGATGACTGCCCTTCAGTTTTCCTGTGGTATATGGCTGCTTGGTGTGGGTGGGAACTGGAGAGCCTCTGGGTTCTAATGGAAAACTCAGGAAACAATACATCTGATTTCTGTTGCACGCAGAACTTCTAGTTAAAAATTCTGAGTTGAAATGCTGTTTTCTTTCAGAATATGGAAGGGTTTGCTTTTTTCATGACGCCAGGACCCTCTTTTAATTGGAGGGATTGTATAATGATATGTGAAAATCTTCAAGAATTCCTTGCAAATGTATCACCCAGGTCTCCTGGGGAGGTCAATGCAGAGAAAACTCGTTAGTGCTCTGTGCACTTATTTGGCTTTCTGCCTTAGGATTAGTCCTGTTAGCTCTGGTGAGGTACTTGGGGAAGCATATGGAGAATTGGCATCTTGGCTGGAATAAAACGAATTTATGAATGTTCATAGTCTCAGCAATGGGACTTGACTTTCATTTTTACTGTGGTTTGTTTATACTATATCACCTGTAAAGAGGAAAACAAAGCAAAAAGGGAGCCTTTGACAGGGTGTACTATGATAGTATTGGGTTGATGGTTGG